>NW_026260842.1:0-216955 GCF_024613125.1 Pisolithus orientalis | reverse complement strand
CTGTTGACTGGGGAGTGGGTTTGAGGGTCGAGGTATGTTTCCCCCATGACACTATTATTACTTCTGACATTAACTTTTTTCAAGGTTCCAGACAACTCATGACAGCATTGTGTGTCGATGCTATGAATGCCTCTCATGCAAACACTTATTCTATCTTCCTCATCCCATCACCCCATATTGCCACTCCATTGGTTCACTAATCTCGTGATTTTAATTACACTGTAAGCTATGATCTGATGGTTGTTGACAGCATATGCATTGCTTTTGTCCTTGTGTCATCATTGCAATGACCCCATACTTATGTTGAGCTGCTGTCCTTTCTCCCTTACTGCTCTTAGTCACTCATTGTCTGCTTCACATGTCTGCTCACACCACTGGCATTATTAGGTAGAACTCTCCAATTATTACTACCACTCATCTATACATCAATAAGTAGTGATTTCCGAATGGAATTTAACCATCATTGTGAGTGTACCAAGGCAAAATGAAATAACAATGGATTGTCAAAATATTAATAATAATAATGGTTAGTATACATTGTGATGAGTTCCACTGGTATTGCTATGGGTTCTTCACCATTGTCATGCTGTTAGAAGTACTTATTAGGCCACAGCAATATAATACCATGATTAGGTAAAATAATGAGTTATCAAAGTCATAATCATGAGATGACACATATTTCAACCACGTTCATGGAAAGTAGGTGGCATTACAAGTCATTAAAAGGCAGCATGGAAATCTGCTCTATTAAGGTATGCTAATGACTTGTCATGGATCTAGGAAATTTGTGACAAGCCCACTTCTCAATTTCCACATGCAATGACAACATAAATTCGACAGATGCATTGCAGTTGCGTTGGCCATCCATACCCATATGTAACAGAATGACAATCCCTGCAATTGGGGTGTTCCAGTCGATGATGGGTTGACGCATCCCAGAAGTAAGGGAGTTGGAGGAACGAACTAAGAGTGGCATACCCCTTTGTTTTTTGACCATAGACCCACCAGAGCAGGCAAGATTGGGGAGGGGATAGTTGGATCACCATAGAAAAATAGTCACTGGCATTGCAGATGAGGGAGGCAGTCGTCTGCACAAGAATCAAGGGGGAGAGAGTGGAAGTACAGCATCATAATCTCTGAGGAATGGGACTTGTTTTCGATCATTGGGATCAGCTCCATACCCCTGTTGCAACATAAAGACAGGCCTGTTGACAGTAAGATGTACCACTGTTGAAACATAAAGATGGGCCTGTCACTAGTATCATTTAATAGAGTCACAACATAGGGTTGGGCCTGTCAGTAGTATTATGCAACATATGGATGGGCCCATCCACAGTAAGATGTACCTCTGACAAGACATAAAGATGGGCCCATCAGTAATCTCATGTATAGCATCACAACATATGGATGGGCCCTTCAGTAGTATTATTTATATCATCACAACATATGGGCAGGCCTAGCCCCAGTAAGATGTACCCTGTCAAAACATAAAGATGGGCCCATCACTAATATCATTTAATAGAGTCACAACATATGGATGGGCCCTTCAGTATATTATTTATATTATCACAGCATATGGATGGGCCCATCCACAGTGAGATGTGCCTCTGACGAAACATAAAGACAGGCCTGTCAGTAATCTCATGTATAGCATCACAACATATGGATGGGCCCTTCAGTAGTATTATTTATATTGTCACAACATATGGGCAGGCCCTGTTAAAACATAAAGACAGGCCCATCAGTAATGTTGTTTAATAGCATCACAACATAAGGATGGGCCTGTCAGTAATATTGTTTATATTGTTGCAACATATTGATGGGCCCATCAGTAATATCATCTAATAGCATCACAACATAAGGACAGGCCCTTCAGTAGTATCATGTATATCATCACAACAAATGGATGGGCCCATCTAGCAAGATGCACCCCTGTTGCAACATAAGGATGAGTCCATGTATGGTATTCTTAGGCAGCAGAAAGGGAGATCCAAGCTATCTACATAAGGATGGTCAATGGTAAGGCATTCTCAGGCAGCAGAAAGGGAGATCAAAGGGATCTACATAAGGATGGGCCCATCCATGGTATTCTCAGGCAGCAGATAAGGGAAAACAAAAACCAGTGTTACAACATAAGACAGGCCGATCCATCCATCACAGGATTACAAACCCTTGGCACTGCATAAGATGGGCCAATCTGTCATATCATAGATAGCTCACCACAAATGGACAGGCCTATCCATAATTGGGTTATCCCCCTGTCACAATATAAGATGGGCCCAGGAAGACAAGAAATGAAGAAAGTGGAACCTCTTGCACTATAGAGTATCTGAATTTCCCACTATAAATTGTGTTTCACATTGGATGATTTGCCTATTTAGTTGGAATCTCAGGTGCTGGTCCATGTAGCTGTGAGCCAGGCTCTGCCATTGGAGCAGACAAGAAACATGCAAAACAAACAGCAATGCTATTCCAGAACAACACATCATATTTTTATCTGAGCCTCTGCTTCATATATGCATTCAGGATTATTGACTTGTACTGGTATTGCTGTCATGCTGTGGGAATCATTCATAGGTGGGATAAAAAATGTGACATCCACATATCTCATCATCTGTCTTTAACCTCTGACTCTTCCACTCTCCAATCACCATCACCACTCTCACTGTCAAACTACTCCATTGTCTTGTCATCAGAAACATGTCATCATCATCATCTTGCAAGCTCTTCAAGAAATTGCTTGAGCTCAATGCTGCAGCCAACTGCATCCTTCAAATTTACTTCAAGGATATCATGGAAAGCAGCAAGCTGGGAAAGGCAGACAAGATTGTGAAGTGGAGAGGTGCCATCAAGGTGATAAATGATGAACTAGTGCATCATAGCATCATCACATTTTTTTCACTAACTGATGCATTCAGGATGCTGTACATGACCTCATCACTAGGATGGATGAGATTCTGATGACCCTCATTGGTGTTGACACATTCTTACAGTGGCATAAAGACCTTGGCTTGATTGAGCACCTGTGGCCTGAGTGGAAGACCACCCTATCCCCTTCCAAAACTGATGTCATCAACCACAAGTGGCTCAACATTGTCAAGTGTTGATACAACTAACACTGGTTGGGCCTCCCTATGCCCCACATGGTGCCAACACCAACACCACCTGCTCAAGAGACTGAAATGCCTATGAGTGACAAAGGAAAACAGAAAGTGACTGAGGCAGAGGTGGAGCAAATGATAGTGGATAGCTTGCACAGGATGAAGGTGGATGATGGGGGTGAAGATGAGGTGCCAGAGAAGGAGGACAATGAGAAAGAACCAGTGCAAGGCAGGCAGAAGTGCAAAGCTGCTGCAAAAATGATGTCCCATCAATCCAGACATCAATCCCAGTCTAGGAAGGCAACAGCAGAAACCAATGATGATGAAGATGATCCCACTCAAGGCCAATTGAAACACAAGCCTCATCCACCATCAGATGGACTATATGGTTGCACTGCTGTAGCTGCCAGAAGGATACCTTCCCCCAACCCCCATTCCTGTGAGTCATGCCACAGATGCAAGGTCTGATGCTACAAGAACCCTGGGAAGTCCTGCTTCCCATGCAACAGTCACAAAATTTGATGTAGCCATGCCAAAGGTGGGATTACCACTCCAACTCAATGGAATCCATCATGAGCCAGGGGAAAAAAGCGAGCTTGAAGTCTGTCCCCAACAATGGAGGCCAAAGAATCCCAAAGCCCAAAGGAATGTCCCCCAAAGTGACACATTTTGATGGCTTCCAAAGCCATCAATGCTGGGGTTGGGCCCTCCATCCAGGGAGAGACAATCCCCAAGAGATCTTCACTCAGTATGTTCACAATTTCATGTATTTACACTGACTCAAATTTTATTTAGAGTATTCCTGCATTCAAACACAGGGATTCCCACCCAATCACAGCCGCTGTACAAGCAGATTCAATCATTGAGGCTGGCCCATCCATTGCACAGGAGGTAGAGGGATCTATGGCAGCAGGTACATTTAATCACTCTACATTTATGCTAAATATCATGGTTAACCCTTGTATTCAAAGCAGACACCCACCCATTGACAACAGCAGCACCCCTCCAACTCACAACCACTGCAACTCCCAGTGCACCATCACCCATCTGTGCCCCAAATGCAAGGTATTGCAAATGTCCAACACAATCAAAGAGTGAATCAAAGATTTGGAACATCAACTCTGCAATGCTGAGGCCCACTGCCAATACTATGAGGATCAAATGTATGATTTCCAAATACAACAGGACAAAACCATGCAGACACTAGACAGGATGGCTTGTGTGCTGGAGGCTCTGCATATTTGGGTATATGGACAAGCATTGGGTGACAATCTCATTGATCTCTTAGGGCCTCTGGCAGATGAGACAAGGGCAGATAGGACAGCAGGGTGAACAAGGCCATCTATCATTTTACTCCTCCATGGTACATACAATGTCATTTTATATTTCCATTTTAATTGACCACTCATGCTGCATCATATATTCAACCTTTATTTAAGAGTGAGAAAAAGACAATAATGGCTAGACAGCCAACAGAATTGTGAAGGATAATCTCATTCTACTAAAACAACTGCAAATGTATCCTGATAGGTGGAAGCTTAGCAAATGCATGGCTTTGTGATGTAGAATAGTTAACTTGAAACCTAAAAAATGAGATAGCAGGATGATCTCATTCTGCTAAAACTGGAGCTGATGGATCCTGATAGATGGAACCTTTGCAAATGAATGGACTGTGTGATATGCGATAGCAACCTGCCATTTGACACAAATGCAATTAATAGTCTGATTTGGCCAACACATCTGAGTCTGCTAATATGGCCACTGATGAATCCCAATAGACAGACACCTGGTGAATGAGTGGGCTATGCCATTTACAGTGTTCACTTGAGAGTTACAAAACAAGATAACAGCTAATAATAGGATAACAATGCAAAGAAAGATGTCAGCCTGTGAAAACAGCATTCTGTGGATCCTGATAGATGGAACCCTTCCAAATGAGCAGCCTGTGCAATACGCAAGGTTGATATGGACTGTCTCGACCTGCTAACATGGCATTCAATGGATCCTGATAGAAGGAACACTTCAAAATGAGTAGACTGCAAGATGCAAGGCTGAGAGCAATTGGTCATCAGATGCAAATGCAAAGCAATATTCTCATTGCACTAACATAGGATCCAAGGTATGCCCACAGGTGGGACATGTGCAAATGAGCAGATTGTGAGATTCACAAGGTTCAATTCAGGGAAAACATTGCATTCTGCTATTGCAGGAGCCAATGTATTTTGATAGGCAGAAGCTTGGCAAATGAGCAGATAAATATTTCTCCACAGATGGAAATACAACCAAGGGCATTCAGCCAGTCACTAGTGACCAATTCACCCTCTGTAGTGAGCAATAAATATTCTGTTTCCCAACAATGGTTTGTTGCCATTCATCTCAGCCTGCAGACACATGAGCCTTTCAAGACAAACAATATACATACTTATGTCATACCAGACATATCCACAATGGAAATAAAACATGTGAAAGGTGAATGAATGGGCTAGCTTGCCACTGGACATCTCCTGCGAAGTACCTGCTGACCCACCCATCAGCTACAGGGCAGAATGCAAGGGCAGGGAATGGAAACTGCAGGTTCACATTAAGCTAACATTTAACTACAAATCTTTCTCCAGAACAAACTGAATATCAGTCACATTCATGGCCTGCCATTTGCATTCAGCATGCTCAGCCAACCTTGAATACATCATCCTCTGCCTCACTGCATAACACTGCACCCCAGGAGCTCCAATAGTGCTGCTTCCCATCTGTATCTTATGCCATTCTTTTGCTTGAAATCTGAAGAAACTTATAGCCCATTGAAATTCTGATATTATGAGCTCTTCCTCTTCTTCCCAATGATCTTTGATGGATTTTGCTCACAGCCAATGAATGTGATAAACTAATTGAAGAAAGTTCATCAACCTTAAAGCACTGTTGAACAGTAAGGTCAACATACATTAAGACATCCAACTCTTTGATTCCGTGTCCCACAGGATGTCAATTGACCAAAATCATGGAAGATGGGTTCCACAGTGCTCCTGTGCATTTTGGGAGAAGGCTGCTGTCTGCACAGCCAGGTCTTCTTTATGAAGCTCTTGATAATGTCCTAAGATATCTGCACCCATGCCAAGTACAACCATGGCATCTCTGCATCAATTATAAATCATGGCCTGTTTTTTTACTGAGACATTGATAGTGCAGATCATATCCCAGGCCCAAGTTTTCATAGAATAGCTCTTAGCTGTGTGCACCACCCCCCAAAAGACAGCTGCCTTGTCTGCCAATATAAGATGGAGGCCATGTAGCACATCATTAGCTTGACCTGTGTGAAGCTTCAGCTCCATTTCTGCAAGATTTTGAAGCCCTTGAGCTTGACATGCATCAATGCCAAGAGCAGATGGAAGTGGCAATTTGTCCTGCAGTCCTGCCAGGGTTCCATCTGAAGCAGGCAACTCATCCCCCACATTGTCCAGCCAACCATCATCTGAAGCATAATCCTGCTCTGAATTTGCATCAAGAAATGCAGTCTGCTGTACAGGTTTGCTGGTGGAAGTGTTGGAGCCTGCTTCAAGGTGCAGCTTCAAGTAAATTGTGGCATCCATGATAAAACCTGATTGTTCAGATGAAATGCAATCAGCACAGCATGCCATAGCCAATTTTTTCAATTCTGATGCCTGTTCCCTGATGTCCTTTCTGTCCATGTGAAGTGAGGTTATGGCCTCTTCTAAGTGTAAACCATGTGCTAGCCAACTAGCTGCTCCATGTAGGCTTCCACTGGGTCTTGGTTCCTCCAATAATGCTAGTTCTATGGCACACACTGTTGGTGCTTCTCATGATATGTCAGTATTTTGCATTTATCCAAAAAGGCAGACACCATACCCACCGTTAATTGAACTTTGAAGATGTCCATGACAGATGGGTTGTTGACATGATCATGCAGTGCATGAATCTCTTGCATTTGCCAGCTGTTTCACTGCTCTGCAGTCAAGGCTTCATCTAGCTTTATATATGCCTGCCTTGCCAATGGCCCTGCTGCTTGAGCTGCTTTGAGCTTCCATGAGAGGCTATCTGCTTAATCTTGGATGTCAGAGAGTGCACTGCAAGTGGATCCTCAGACTAACCAATCTGAATCATCTTCATGAAGTTGAAATCATTCATCTGGAAATCCAGCAGTTCTTGGCGATGTGGTGAGGTCATCACAGACCACAATGTTTCAATGATTTCTCCATCTACCCATCTGGCCCCCTTGATGAACAGTGGGGCATACTGTGCATAACATTCCTTCTTGTGCCCATTCCCATGCCATATGCCAATTCCAGGGAAAATCCAAACTGATGACAGGATATCAATCATCTCACTTCAACCCACATGCTTCTGCAGATTCATCATGTAGGAGCAGTTAATGTTGTAGAAGCAAACCACTTGTTTGATCCCTTCCATATTGTATCCCAATGCATTTGCCAAAGAGTAGTCCATGTTCAACTGTCTGCAGTGCCATCAGCAGGTGTCAAAATTGATGATTCAACCTCATACCTTTCTCCTTTTTGGAAGTCAACAACACAATGTGGATAAAAGCATCCATGCTGTGCACATGCAGTTGCCCCAATTCTGGTTGCATGAAGCTTTCCCTGGGCTGTGTTTGCCTGACTGATAGCTCTGTGGTTGTTGCAGGTGGATTTCTGTGCCTGAGCTCAGATCATGTTTTGTACAGGTTGAATGAACTCATACCTCCACAATATGTGGAGTGGCCTTCAAATAGTCTGTGTAGTGTGGATTGGTCACCAATATAACCTAGTCTGTCCATCAACCACACCTGATCTTCAGATTTCCACTCATGCATGTGTTCTGCTTTAAAGTTTCCATCCATTACTACTGTGTGGGTGAACTGCCAGCTGGAGAAGGTCAGCATATGAGGATTGCATTATTGGAGCCACTTACTGGTCCAAATCCTCATTAGTATCAACATTTATTCCATGCTGGGGGCATGCTGTGCAAAATAATGCCAGTCCACCTTTCTCTGCTGACCTGGTTGTCTGGTGGAATCCATTCCATTTAAGTAGCTTGAGGTATTGCCATTTCTGTGCAACCCATAGAAGCTCATGGTATCTATCCTGATTGACCCTTCAGACATTCCAACACTTGGAACCAAAATACCAAATCTTACTGGAATGAGGTGTGGAAACACACTGGATGTGATCTGATGCAACTTGCTGTAATAGTTCATGCCAGACATTCCACATTCCAGGTTGTCCCTCAGGAAGTCATCCAGAACTGTGAATGTGAATGCAGTGCTTGGCTTCTCAAATGTTGAGGGAAATAGTTTGGCTCTGAGTAACTGTATGTATTGGGATTCTGCAGTCTCACATTCACACCAATTCACTACAATGAAATGAACACCTGTAACATCCATGATGGTGAGATATCTTGACCCTGCTGGAGAATGGAGGTGCTTTGGGTTTTCTTTGATATGTTCCACATCTGCCCATTCTTGATCATCCATGGGCAGAGGTTCGCCTGCTGCTTGCTGGGCTTGTGCGATCACATGGGGACAGGGTGCTCTGCCATGTCCTAGGTGCAACTGAATGCCAGTCTGTGGGTCTTGATGTGAATGTAATTCTGGGCAACCAACTGATGTCTCACCATGTGGAGGGCAGATTCCTTGTAGAAGTCCCTTGTCCACTGTTGGATCCTGTGGAAAGGCAGGCTCTCATGACTCTTCTGGCAACATTCTGTGCAGAATAGGGGCTGATGCAAGCAATCTGGACATCTGTATACCCTGTCATTGCCACACCAGGTGCAGTTCCTTGGCTCTGGGGAGGCTTCCAGCTCCAGGAGTATCTTCAAGAACTCCCCCTTCCATGGAACCCATTCACAGATGTGATCATTCTGCATCTGACACACCATGTGAGGTCCACTTTTGGGTTGGTGAACTGCTGCATACCTTTTTCCACAGTAACATCAGCTGCTGGACCAGTGGGCCCATGCATCAAAGTACTTGAGGGAGCGAGACCTTGAATGCTTGGATGGTGAGGATCAGGGAGAGTGGACAGGGGTTGTTAGATCTGGCTGTTTGATTGTGACTTCTACCAATTGCAAACTATATCTACCTCCAGTTCTCTGAGTCTTGACTTCCAGCTGCTTCACCCAACGGCCTGGGGTAGGACCAATCATTCTCATACCCTTCTGAGTGCTTCCCTTGGCCATCTGGAGGTTGCTGATTTCACAGTATGAGGTCAGTTGTTAGAAATGCTACTGCTAGTGCTGTTATGCCTGAGCACGGTGACTTCTTCAAATGGAATAGGCACAAAGTGCATGAGGTGGGAGACTATGGGCCAAACTTGTCGTAACCGCTATGGCTGAGTTATTGCGATAATCCGACAGAGGTTCTGTCTACTGGTGAGTCCCTGAGGTTGTTCGCACAGAGAGAGAACAAGGATAAAGCAAAGGGATGAAGCTCAGTTGCAAGCTATTGAAAAACTGCAGATACAGGATGAAGTATGTGGGATTATATACTCCTAAGTACAAGTACTGTAGCAGTTGTGACAGATGCATCGTGACGTGTATCCACAGTAATCAACAATCCCATCAATGAAATAAATAGGAGTCATATGGTGTCAAAGATGGGGGTAGGGAGGCAATGAAGGCTGTACTGGCTGGTGCAATCAATGCGCAGTGAGGAGCCTGACACTGGAGCTATAGTACAACATATAAGCAATATAAACGAGTCAGGGATGAGTCATAAAAGCAAGAAGTAAACAAGTCATCCATCAGAGAGGGCGGTGGGATGCTGGATCATAGTGGCAATGTGGTCTCAACAGGTATTGGAAATACCTTGACAGATGGAGATCTGAATGTTCCCTGGAGCATTTGAGCCCCTAGGATGGCAACAACTATTAGAGATGTGACTAGTCACATGATGCATGTGACCAAAAAGAAGTCAAAAAAGGAAAGACCCCTGATGGAAGTGTAACATCACCCCCCCCTCTAAGGTCCTCAGACCCTTGAGGATGGGCCGGAAGTCGCATTGGCAGGGTGGGAGGATAGGGGTTGGCGAGTAGTATAGATGCGGGAGCAAGTTCTGTTGGCGATGGGCGACAATGGTGATGGAGTTGGCAGTTCCTCGAGGGCCAGAGTAAAATGGGAGCCACATCCATTGCAGCATGACCAATGGCCCAGGTAACGGCACTGGTAACATGCATGTTGATAGAGGACATGGTCCGGTGGGACTGGAGACTGCCCTCCAAGATAGAACCGAAGTTGATCAGAAGGTACAGGGACAAAGGGAGTCGAAGGGAGAGGATCAGCGGAGTGGACAGCGTTATGATAGTTTTTATGGATTCCTGCCCATGATGCATCCTGTAGCAAAACCTCCCAAGTGGAGTTATGAGTCCCTGTACCAAGGCAGGCACCAACCTCTTTAAACAGATCTCCAGAGTTGACAAACCCCAACTCGATGGCGCACCATTCCTTCTCTTTTTCCTGATCCAAGATAGTGGGTTTCATACTGGAAGCTGATGATTCCTCTTGCTTCAGTTTGATGCGATCAAGAATGCAAGAAGCAGGCAGAGCCAGGAACTCGCCAATTTGCTGATTCCATAAGTGATGACAAGCTCCTCTGGTTACAGCTTCAGTAATATCTGACAACACCTTCTCCAACATGTCAATCATTATCACCTCTGAAAGGGGAGCAGTGCTGCTTAGCTTCCTAGTGTGGACCTTCGACACCAATCCATTGATCACATCTGACACTCTGTAGATTTGAGACAACATCCCAAAATACTCAACCTGTTCTGGTGAGCACCCATCAATGTTGTCCCCATCATGGAAGACATCAAGTGCCCTAACAATGTCCAAGTAGTCACTTGCTGAGACTGGTAGTCGCTGCTGGTCAAGCCGGGCAGTGGCAGCGGTCACAAGGAGGTTGAGGGCTGTGTGTTGAGGGCTGTCAGAGTAGGTGGTGAAGGTGGTGTGTAAGTGGGGAGGTTCAGTAACATTGGTGCTACTGGAGGTGGCTGTTGGACTATCAGGGTCATTGTCAACTCGCACTTTACCCTTTCCCTTGCAGTTACTGTCCTCATGGAGGGGGACTCTGGCCTTTGGGGCAGGGATGCATTTGATTGAGAACGCCAAGAGTGGACATGGTCCCCAAGCCCTGGGGACAGGGGGCAATAGCAGACAGGATTGAGAGATGGGTGAGGAGAAGTCAGAGACATAAAAGCCAGTGGGGGATGTTGGAGGCGAGGCTGGGGCATAGACAGTGACAGGTGGAATGAGCCTGTTGTCATTGGTGTCGTGAAAGGATTCTGTGGGGATGGGGAGATTGGCATGGTCGTTTTCTGTGTTTATGGAGCGAGGGGAGTCCATCTAATTTTTGAGGTGGTGGGCAAGTTTGTACTGGTCAAGCACCTTGGAGGTGTGCTCCTTTATATGTTCTTCAGGTTCCCAGGTATTTGATGAATGTGGAAACCCTTTCCACTTGACCAGGTACCGTCATTTTCCCCTATGACCATCAGTTTTGTGGTTAAGAATAGACTCCACTTCTCATTCAATCTCATCATCCACAAGTTTGGGTAAAGGAGCTGCGGGTGCAGCCCCATAAGTTTCATTTTTGATGAAAGGGAAGATCTGTGAGGTGTGGAACACAGGGTGTACTTTCCACATTGGTGGAAGGTCCAATCAGAAAGTGACTGGTGACACAACCTGAGTCACCGTGAAGGGGCCAAGATGTCAGGGTGCAATCTTGTCGCACTGGTTTTTGATATGGAGATGTCCAGTATCCAAAAGTACCTGATCTCTGGCTTGGGGTGTGACATAAGACCCTTTTGAGCATGAATGCATCAGATCTTGTGCCTTCTTGTGTGCAAGTATCGCAACATCTCAGCTCACTGCCAGCTTTTCGAGCCTTTTGTCTACTGATGGTACCAGGGTGAGCTGAACCTCGGGGTAAGGGGACGGGTGGTATCCAAGGAGTAGCAAAAACAGAGTCATTTGATGGATGGAGTGCACCTGAGAATTATGGGTGAACTCTGCTGACAGAAGTTTAGAGGACCAAGAGTTAGGGAACTCGGAACAGTAGAGGCACAAATACCCTTCGACTTCTTGGTTGACTGGTTCACTTTCTCCATTTGTCTGAGGATGATAACCTGATGAAAGTTTGGCCTTTATCCCTAGAGCCTTGTACAGCTCTCTGGTGAAGGATGATACAAACTGGGGTCCATGATCTGAGATGATTGACTCTGGTATTCCATATTGGGAATAAATGAACTGATGGAAGAGTCGGGCGAGGCCAACAGAGTCAATTGTTTTATGACATGGAAGGAACAACATGGCTTTTGTTAGCCCTTGATCAACAACCATGAGAATTGAGTTGTATTTGTCGTTCCCGGAGATGGGAAGATCTGTTACAAGGTCCATTGAGATTTGTTGAAATGGGAAGGTGGTTTGGGGGGTTTCGTGCAGGACAATGGGTGGTGTTGGTGGGTGTGTGACGACCTTCGTGGTTTGACAAAGTGGGCATCCCGACACATACTTTTTGATGTCCCTTCCCATACCTTCCCACCATACCTCTTTTCTCATCTTGGTGAACATTGCTTTCTGTCTGGGATGGCTGGCTGACTTGTGGTCATGGAATGACCTCATACAATGTTGGCGATGATCTGGAGGAATATACAACCTTGTGGTTCCAAATCATTTTGTTCCATCTTCTGCCACGGTGACATTTCCCTTGGGTTCCAGACCTGTTGAGTCCTTTGACACACCATTTTTCACGTGCTCGTATAGGTCAGTCGATATCGCATAGACCCCTCTGGCTCCTTTGACTGGTTCCTCAAAAGGGCGAGCATCAGGCAGCCATTTCCCCTTTGATTTTTCCTCAGACAGGCGGGAATATGGCTTGGGGTTTGGCTTAGCACATGACAACCGAAGTGGAAGACGTCCTATCCTGCAAAGACGGTTTATTTTTAGTTGTTTTTGTAGTTTTGTTAATGAAAAAGAAGGTGAAATAAGGTGAACTTGGGGATCCACCCCCTCTGAAAGCCAAAGGTCCACTGGAAGGACTGTGGCAATAGGGTTAGGTTCTGCAACATCACTCTTTCAGAGATTATGATGCTGTACTTCCACTCTCTCCCCCTTGATTCTTGTGCAGATGACTGCCTCCCTCATCTGCAATGCCAGTGACTATTTTTCTATGGTGATCCAACTATCCCCTCCCCAATCTTGCCTGCTCTGGTGGGTCTATGGTCAAAAAACAAAGGGGTATGCCACTCTTAGTTCATTCCTCCAACTCCCTTACTTCTGGGATGCGTTGACCATCATCGACTGGAACACCCCAATTGCAGGGATTGTCATTCTGTTACATATGGGTATGGATGGCCAATGCAACTGCAATGCATCTGTCGAATTTATGTTGTCATTGCATGTGAAATTGAGAAGTGGGCTTGTCACAAATTTCCTAGATCCATGACAAGTCATTAGCATACCTTAATAGGAGCGGATTTCCCATGCTGCCTTTTAATGACTTGTAATGCCACCCACTTTCCATGAACATGTGGTTGAAATACATGTCATCTCATGATTATGACTTTGATAACTCATTATTTTACCTAATCATGGTATTATATTGTTGTGGCCTAATAAGTACTTCTAACAGCATGACAATGGTGAAGAACCCATAGCAATACCAGTGGAACTCATCACAATGTATACTAACCATTATTATTTATTAATATTTTGACAATCCATTGTTATTTCATTTTGCCTTGGTACACTCACGATGATGGTTAAAATTCCATTCGGAAATCACTACTTATTGATGTATAGATGAGTGGTAGTAATAATTGGAGAGTTCTACCTAATAATGCCAGTGGTGTGAGCAGACATGTGAAGCAGACAATGAGTGACTAAGAGCAGTAAGGGGAGGAAAGGACAGCAGCTCAACATAAGTATGGGGGTCATTGCAATGATGACACAAGGACAAAAGCAAATGCATATGCTGTCAACAACCATCAGATCATAGCTTACAGTGTAATTAAAATACTCACAAGATTAGTGAACCAATGGGAGTGGCAATATGGGGTGATGGGATGAGGAAGATAGAATAAGTGTTGCATGAGAGGCATTCATAGCATTGACACACAATGCTGTCATGAGTTGTCTGGAACCTTGAAAAAAGTTAATGTCAGAAGTAATAATAGTGTCATGGGGGAAACATACCTCGACCCTCAAACCCACTCCCCAGGCAACAGACAATGATGAATGAGCACAATGGGGTGGATAACAGTGACAACACTGTATGACAATGCAATGAACCAGGACAACAATGCAGGAGACAACAAGGCATGAGAAGAGGGGTGAGTCACTTATAATATAGCCAGCAGAGTTTGAATGACTTCGAAGAAATCAGATCAGGTAATTCCAGAGGACAATGGTGACAATGTATGATTACAGTGAATGAATGTATTACAAGTAGATCTACATGACCTTGAAACATGAATTGCATCTAATATAATGGGATGCAAGCTAAATCAAAGACTGTAGAACATATAGAAACCCAGCACATAAGTGACACCTGGTACTGCTATTAATTCAAACCTTCATCTTCTTCAGTTTCAAGTGTTATGCCTCCATCAGGGGTCTTGCCTTTTTTGACTTCTCATGGTCATGTGTGTCATGTCCCTTGTCATGTCCCTTGTAATCATTGCCATCCTAGGGGCTCGAATGTTCCAGGGTACATTCAGATCTCCTGTTGTCATGGTATTTCCAATACCTGTCAAAGCCATGCCTTTGGGTTGATCCAGTGTTCCACTGCCCTCTCTGATGGACGACATGTTTCCTTCTTGTTCCATTTGACTCATTTATATTGCTCACTTGTTGTACTATAGCTCCAGTGTCAGGCCCCCAACTGCGCATTGATTGCGCAACCAGTATAGCCTTCATATCCCTGCCTACCCCCATCATATGACACCGTATGACTCCCTTTGACTTATCTATTTGTCTGATTGTTCTGTTGATTACTGTGGATACATGTCATGACATGTTGCATTGTGACTGGTATGGTACTCATACTTAGAGGTATATAAACCCACATACTTTACCTTGTATCCTCAGTTTTTTGATAGCTTGCAACTCAGCTAACTTCCTTCTCTTTCATCCTTGTTCTCTCTCTGTGTGAACAACCCAAGGGACTCACTAGTAGACAGAACCTCTGCTGGACCTCAGAGATAACTGAGCCATAGGGGTTACAACACATTTGGCCTGTAGACTCCCCCTTGTGCGCTTTGTGCCTATTCCATTTGAAGAAGTCACTGTGCTCAGGCATAACATCAAGGACCTTGTAGTGGTAGCATGGTGACCACAGCGGGTGGGTTCCAGACCTGGTTCAGTAGCATGAATATCAGTTGTAAGACCCTTGGGAACCACCTTGGGAATGGCTGGAATCACCTTTTGAGTGGCTGCACTGCACTGGTGACTCATGACTGGAATTGCTCATTGGGATCAAGATGTTTCAGCCTCAGCTGGGCCAGACATGTTCATCTGACCAACAGCATTGGTCACTACTGACACCTCAACACCACTGTTTGAAATTGGCTGCCCAATTGAGATAGAAGGGGACGATCAACAAGAAGCACCAGAAATAGTTTGAGCACTGAGATCAGCTTGTGCAGCAGTGACACTAGCTGGACAAGAGTGAGGGGGATTGAAATGAGTGACCAAGCCAGCAACAGGTGATGGAGTGCAAGAGACCAATGACAGATCAGAGTCACATAGATCTGAATCACAGCTGCCAGGGGCATTGAGGTCATGCAGTGTGGAAATGGGCAGGGGTGACTCTCAGCAGGGTCAATGTTATTGAGTTCATCTAAAAATTCATCTTCCCAAGTATGTGGCTGCTCCACATTCACAAATACCTCAGATTCAACATTTGCCAATTGAGACCCCTTCCTGAAGACTTCCTGGTTGAAGAAATTCATCACACTGACAGCCCAAGGAGATGCTTTGAAAAGCTTCTTGAGGTAGAAATCATATTCTGATCAGTAGTTGACCTGCATTTCTGCACCAGTAGCAATTAATTCAGGATCATGTAACAATAGGAATCAAACCTTGGTATGATATTGATGTCAGCATGTACTAGCACAGTGACCATGGACACCCTCACCAAGATGCAGGCACCAGCAATCAGGCCCTCAGTAACACTCAGCATGCCCATCTTCTGACCCCTGGCTGGGGGCCATCCACATTTGTTTTCTGCAAGGATCGATTTTCCAAACATCAGGACACAGATAACCTAATGGGCTGAAATCAATTTTTGATTAAGAGCAGCATTGAACCATGCATGCTTACCTTAACTAGGACAGGGACTCTTCAAGAAGCCTCCAGTAATCATCTGCTTAGGATCTGCAAAAAGAATGGGTGCAAAACAGGTGTATTCTCCAACTCCATCCTTCTTCAAGAGTGCCAGGCATGCCTTGTTGTCCTTCTTACAAGCAGGCTTTCCAGTAAAGAGATTCAGGTGAAATGTTATATGGGGTGAATAACATGCCAGCACAGTCCTTGATGACTTTGAGGACATTGGATCTCTCCTGACCATGCACTTGTACAAACTTAAAACAAATTAATATGTTAGTGGTCACCAAGGTTGGAATTACATGTACCATGGAGCCAAATTGCTTGTAGGTTACCATTGACTCATGTAAATCTGCAGGAATCATCTCATAAAGCTCAGTCAGAGTGCCCTTGAGCTTCCCATCCTGTGATTTCCACCATGCTGGATTGCATTGATCAGTATTGGGATTTGGAGCTGCTGGGAAAAGGCTTTGAATGATGAACAAATGATACAGTAGGAGGTATGTCTTTGCTTCTTGCTCAATACAAGTTGTGAGGCTGTTTGACTTGCTAGACATGTTCCTGGACCACTTGGAACGCTGGCTATTGGCTTTGAAGAGAGCCTTCCTTGTCTGGCACAGTTCCTTGCAATATTTGGTGTATGCTCATTGCACAACACTGAGAGCCTAGCATCATGTCAGCACTAATGCCTGGTGACTCATCATGAACAAGAATGTATAAATACATACTGCTCACAGCTCAGCAACATCAGCTTGAGGTCTGGGAACATGAGTAAGTTGCCTGTGCTGTTCAGCATCACTGTCCAGGTCTTCCAAGTCAGTATTGTTTGTCCCTTCATCAGGGTTGAAGTCTTCAGGACCTCCATCCTTGGCATCAGAGTTGAAGGCATCATAAGCAGGCACTGGGTGCCATATCAGTGAAGCAAATGGATGTTAAGGATCAGAGGAAATGGTAAGGCCACACACAGATGGTTGTGAACCTTTGCAAGCCTCCCTTTATTCTCCTTATTAAGGGCAATGGATGTCACAAATCCCAATGGAGGTCAACACCTGCCAGTTGGGTGCTCTTAGATGAATATGGAAATTTCGAATAGTACAAAAAAAAGCAATATGTAC
This sequence comes from Pisolithus orientalis, assembly GCF_024613125.1. Lineage (NCBI taxonomy): Eukaryota > Fungi > Basidiomycota > Agaricomycetes > Boletales > Pisolithaceae > Pisolithus > Pisolithus orientalis. The sequence goes on along the minus strand of NW_026260842.1, from coordinate 199,416 downwards.
ATAGTAGTAGCCTCAGGGAATCCACATGGCGGACTGTCAGCAGGTTGGATATCAGTGGTTGGACATAACCAGCTATTGAACTGGTCTGAGGACATAATAAAGCACGAATTTGACAATGCCATCAGCAGTAGGTGACTACATGTACGAAAGTTGCTCACCTTAGTCCCTTTTGATATGTAATCAACCATGCATTCTGGGGATTGATGTTGATGCAGTACAAATTCACAAGTGAATAACTTATATGCAACAACACAAGGTCACAGGCATTGTCATGTGAATTGACTTGATGTTAACTTGAATCTGAAACTGACCTTTCAGGAGCTTTTTTCTTGCTTTCTTTCTGATTATAATATTACAGCTGTTTTATTCTGTTCATGTAATGTTACAGATTCTAGTGTAGACAACGATGCTGGTGATGAACCCAGCCACAGAATATGCAAGAAAAACTAGCAGAAGAGAGAGCAGAATGCTTTGGCACTGTAAGTGGTTTGAGATGAGTTAGGGGTAGGAGCAATAATGGGGAACTGCAAACTCACCAGGAGAAATATGAATCCTTCATGGGCAGCAGCTGCATGATGAACAGCTGCAGAACCCTGCAGCAACTCTGCTTTATACTGGAAAATAGACAGGAAAGATGTACCATGCTCAGAATGGAACATGAAATGGCAACCAGACCTCCAATGTGTGTGATACCATCCAGTCCCAGGAATGAGATAAGTGTGACAGAGGCACTGAGGATAATGCAGACTGTGCAAGCAGAAAGCAGGGAAGGAAAAGAAGTTAGGAATGAGTATGACTATCATCATAACAATTAACCCTCACCATGAGACAGGTACATGCACTGATGACAAACAGTGGTGCACTACTCTGCGTGCTTACATTCCCCTCCACAACAAAATGGCCACTATATCTCACTCAATCCATGAACAAGAATGGGTGCCAAGGCACAGTATACTGATCAATATCTTGACTGCCATGCATAGCATTGGGGTCTGCCTTGATGTGTGTGTGGCAATGATGTCTCATGGGAGCAGTTTGTGTGGCCTGAAATTGACCTGACACCAATGAGCTGATGAAGAATGTTAGCCTGTAAGAACATAACACCAACAAGGGGTATGGTGCAAAAACTCACTGGCATGTAGAAGAATGCAAGTGACCATGCATGTGTATGAAAGAGTGGATTGCTGACTTGGATCTGTCAAAAAAAAATCAAACAAGTAGAACTGAATGGAAATGTCCCAGCCTCACCATTGAGTAGTCTCAATGGTTCCTGACACTCCTCCTGACTAAAAGGCAGCTGAATTGGTTGGGGATGGGTGAGCAGCCAATCTGTGTAGGACCAATGTAGTATGTCCACAGCCTCCTGCCAGGGACCCTTGGGAGAGAACCACATGGGCGGCATGGGTTTTGACATAAGACCAGTACCTGTACTCATTGTCTAGGCCTGCCAATGCACCAGATCAGCATGCAAAACTAGAGGAGAACGAGTACAACTCATGATTGTCCTCTCCCGAAACTCCCCCATCATCAGTGGGTGCATCATTCAGAATCCACCTACACCTGTGATCCACCCAAAATATGATCAAGTCTCCCATAGCTACACCCTTCTTTCTACTTCATGCTGACACCTTGTGACTCCTCCGAATCCACATCTCACACCTGTCTGGAACTTGTCAGTTGGACCATGTTCTCCATGGCACTATCCATAACCTCTCCACCTCCTCTAACCTTGCATGACTCCTCAGATCCAAATCTGTTGTAGTGCAATTTTCAGGGTTGCCAAAGTACTGAATCCCATGAGGCAACACATTTCGAACCACCTGCTATCCACATAAGGTCGTCTCACAGAATCATAGTGATTTCGAGTTGAGCCTGTTGACATCTAATCGAGCTGGTCATGCCCATTGAGGTGTGGGCTGTGCATCTGCTGGTGGGTGTGCAGTCCTAGAGGCATGGCATGATTGCATGACTGAGTCAGATGCCTGTGCCCCAGGAAAGTGGTGATAATTGGGGCTGTCTATAGGCATGAATTAAGAAGAGGGGCAACATTTGCCTGTAAGGAAATGCTTTAGTCAGAAGATGAGACAGAACTGAGAGATGTATGAAGAAGTAGAAGGCAGCCTTACTCCTGATTTCTTCTAAAGTAATCCATCGAATTCCTTCCAGACTGTGCTGAGATTATATCCAGAAGGTTGACTAAGAAGGTCTGGTCAACATCAACACCACACATAATTCCAAGAAGGCAGGTACTCACTATGAGGATATGACTTCATGCATGAGTGGAAGGCTAGGCAGGTTCCCCTCAGTGAACAAAGATTGAACAGCTGGCACATTTAGCATGTTGGAAATGGTTTAGGTTGTACCACTTACTCTGGCACATGGATGGTCTTAGCAGGAGATACAGCAGCAACAGCTTGTGCTAACTTCGCAGACACCCATGCCATGCCACTCAACATGATGGAATGGGGACAGAGTGTGAAAAAGCATGTATAGTGGGTCGAATCATGGGCAGGACAGAAAGTTGCAAAGAGGGACATGGTCGAGTACACTAGACTTTGTCTTGCTCACAACATGTATTGTGAGTTTTGTATACATGCATGTGAATGTGAAAAAAAATGAGACCAGATACTGCATTCTGTACAAAGATCTGAATGTTGCCAAGGAAAAAAGTCAGCAGGTAAGTGCATGATGAATTGGATACAAAGGTGAAAGGGTATGCTCAACTTCCCAATACTTCATCTGACTCGAATGCATTCCATCATGACCTTGACTGGCCAGCAATGCATCTGTTGTATCCACAGGTGCAAAGCATCACCAACGCTCATTCTGTTTCCTGACACCTTACCATATGCCTGTAAGCTCATGTCAGTAGTGTATCCACCTCGAGTATCTTCAGCGCTCTTGCATCCTCACAGTCTCCATTTGTTCAGTATCTGTTTAAATTAGTAGCTTCTGTTCTTGCATCATATGAAATTCACCTTGTGCCTCATTCACAAATTCCCCTCACTGACAGTCAACTGTTGGCCTCTTGCAAGGTGTGACTTTTGATTCCCCCTCCATGCTTGGCAACTTCAACTCGAAATCTCCTCTTCCACACTCAGTGACTTCAAATCTGCCCCTTCCCTGCCCCACCCATGGCCCCCAATGCATTCAAAATTCCCAATGGCACTTTGACACCTGTTGATGTGCCTGAGACCACTGAGGCAGTGACAGACATGTTCAGCAATTTGTACAGCTTGGTGGTATGTCTTCTGTTCTGCTTGTGTACTAGTCCATCGATATTGACTCACCACTAGCATTTTTCTCCCAACAGTTTGCCCCCTGAATGGGCCGCTCCTGCTGCCATTTCTATGCCCTCCACCATAGACCCTGCATTACTCTCCCTCAATGCTTATCCCCCTCCTGATGTCCCAGCCAATGATGTTCCCATCACTGAGATGATTAGGCATGACACAGACATCGACTTCCATTCAATTCTGACTTTCTGTAACACCCTACAAGCCATCATCTATGTGCTGGACCATTTCCCTGCTGAACAAGTTGTGTCAAGAAGGTCCTTGGAAAATGGAAGAGGGAGGACTAGGCAAGGGAAGAGGAGCTGAATCATGGTTTCTTCACCTTTGAGGCTTCAATAGCCTTGTAGACCTATATACATCCCTTTGCCCTGTAGTTTCAACACTTTGTTGGTCAGAGCATATCTCTGTAGTCATACATAAAAAAACAAGACCATTGTCCACTCTGGCAGCCTGCTGTCCAGCATCCAGTAGATTGAGTTTTGTGTGGTGGGCATAATGAGTAGTCAAACAGACCTCACCATATTCCCCCAATGACTCCCTGCATCAGTGCACCTACTACTTACCACTTTGCTCCACAGCAGGGGTGAAAAGAGTTGGGCATGCATCTGATGTCGTCCATTCCAGAGTGGTTGCCAATGGTATTAATCATGACTTACTATTTCTCGATGCCAGCTTCAATCTGTTGCCCAAGTACCTTTGATCTACTACTGAGCATGTTGCAAGTCTTCAGTTTCCTTGCTAGGATGGTTGACAGCTTGCAAAGGACAATACAGTGATGGGTCAGAACAGACATCTGCAATGTGCTCAAAATTCTCTGGTTGGAAGGCCACTAGAGATGGTAAGTAACCTACATCACCTGTGTCCATAGGAACATATCACTATCAAGCTGCTCAACAACAAAAAATTCATCATCATGTTCGGTGTCAGGTGCTAGAACAGCCCCTTGGATGATCAAGCACAATGGTATGAAGATGGATGCAGCCTGTGGAACTGTCTTGACATGTTTGAGTCTGAGATCACAATCAATAGTGCAGGCCAGTCCAATCCTTGTCATGAAGGGTTGTGCCAAGATAAATTCCATGTTTCCTATGTCTGGAATGACACAGGAAAACATGCAGATGAGACGAACAAAGGCAGTTTCTGTCTTGGTGTATTGAATAAGTGCACAGTCATAGCAGGGCACACCAAAAAATGATGGGTTGCAGCAGAGATGATCTGTGCACTGGTTCCAAGTGACAGTTGACTCATAGTTGACCAGCAGATAATGGTATTCTTTAACCTTAGCACAAGCACAATTTCAACTAGATGAATGCATAATGAGAGTGTAGATACATACTGTGAAGTCAGCAGGGAGGGAGATCCATGACTTGACTTGATATCCATATGCCAGAAGGGTGTCATTAAGGAACTTGCAGGACCTTTGACAGAACCAATGGAACGCCATATCTGGCTGACCATTTTCCTCCAAGTCTTTCAGGGTTTGGGTTGCAACAACATGTGCACCAAGCTTAATATGATCAACCGAGGTATGCTCACTGACTGCATCAACTTCTGGATCTGATTCCCCAGAGATGGATTTCTCAAGGTGATCAACATGCAATCTGAGAAGCTTCATAGCAAGAACTTGATGATCTACCTGCAAGACCTAACATGCATTTTAAAGTGACTGTGAGTAGGAGTGTTGGCACACACAGTTGTCATACCTGAGCAGGAACATCTCTACCATTTGAACAGTGTTCATATGCATCTCAGATTGGCTTATGCATACTTTTGTTGGGCCAAGTGCTATAGTTGCATGCAGCACCCTTTGGGCAGATATCTCAAACAACATGCTTCCAGAGGTGGACCTTCAGGAAATTCCAGTCAGTTTGCAGACCATCAATGTTGGACTTCATGACACATTACGACAAATTGGCATGAGCATGAAGTGTATAACTACCTTCAGTGTCTGATCAAATGTCAATATTTCAATGTTGATCATGTTAACCATACATTCAGTCTGGACATCTAAGCCAATGAGGCTATCAAGCTGTAGGTAGCTTCAGATGACTCAGAGGAGCTGGTACCCTTCAGGGGTTGTACTCTTCTTCAAAACATTGATCCCTGCATAGAAGATTTGCTAGAGAAACAGTTCATTGACAGCCATCCAGTATTGGACACACATACCTTGGAGATATCAGCCAGCTTGTTACCATCTGAAAAAGTGACATGAATAACTTGGTTGAACTGTGTGAGGTTTTGGCAGCGAAGAAAACTTGCAATGCTGTCATTGTCAAATGTGAGAAGTGACAATGTTCAGAGTGATTGATTGTAAAACAGTGACTCACTACTTCTCGACATTGGCTTCAATCTGTCACCCGAGCACCTTTACAATCACCTTTAGGTCCCCAAAGACATGCTTGCCCCAAAAACCATGCCCATAATGCAGTCAATCAAAGCTGCAGGCAAGGTGGAGATCAGAAAACCCAATCAGCCAGAACACATTCTGCATCCCATTATATATTAGTTTGCTGATGGTGATTTGGTGGTGGAAACTTACTTTGATTGGTCATAAACCTAACCACTTCAGCAATTCATTGCCTTTGGCTCAATTCATAGCACGAACACATAATGCATCGATACCCTGGGCATGCATATGAGGTTCAAAAGTCCTAGAGAGGTCATGGAGTAGCTCTGGTGGTACAAGACATACAGGGCAAGGGCATTTGCCACTGTGACCATGAGTGAGTGCCACCATGCATCTGTAGTAGGCCATTGAGTTAGTATTGTTAGTCCAAGCAAGAAGAAGGAAGTATATTACATCTCTTCAAAATCAGCAGACAGCATCATAAGACTCAGAAAGAGCCAATGGGTAATGTTGTCATGCAAAGATGTATGTATGTACCCAGTCTTCAAGTACTGCTCAATCTCCAGAAGTAACTTTTTAAAAGATTTGTGCCAAATGACATGCTTGAGGGTTGTGTAGCCTAGCTTTCCCTCTTCTTCAGCATCTTCAGGGACCTGAAATGTTCTTAGCCTATACAAATATCTAAACAGTGGATGTCATTCACAATAGGCAGTCAGCCAACAACAGTACCTCTGCCAATGACATTGCTATTCTGAATCTCAACTGGCAAGTTTGCACAGCACACAATGACAGGGTAACTCTTGGCAGTGCCAAAAGACAATAGGTTGGATTTGTCAGCATAAAGGATCAGGCCAAATGGCAAGGTGTTCTTGATATTTGGTAGACTCAACTAGCACAAATACAACATGTTATGTATGGGTAATGAATGACATATCGACCAGGCACATACCTGAATATCCCACCAATAATCTCTGGTCCAGGGCTCATCATAAAAACATTCATACTCAATGCTGTTGTGCCTGTAAAGTCACTGTGTGTCCCAGGTGAAGTGCAGACCAAGGAATGGATTTTCTAAGATATCGAGTGCCCACTCCCACAGTGGGTGAATATGTGCTTCAAATGTACATTCTTCCTTTTTGTATGGTACCTTAACTTTGACCCTGGAGAACTATTTAGATAGGTAGGATGAACAAATGGATATCTGAAAATCATACTGGAGTGAGTTCCATTGCAGCTGCATCACACACTTTGCAAAGTTTGACATCATTCTTGAGCATGACTTGGACAGCTCCCTGTGTGACATGAGCAAAGAGATCCAGCAGGGCATTGACTTGTTGCTGGTTGAGTAGTGAAGTGAGTGCAATTTCCACAAACTCAAAGTTACCCAACATGTGAAATGGGGACCAAGGTGTTTTGTCAACTGGGGATGGGGACTTCTCACTGCAAACACAGAACTCTTCATAAGACCGATAAATTGGTGGTCAATTGCTTCTCAGATGAAATTGGATCTTGAATTCAGGAAGTTTTGCCACATTAGAACTTGTGGCAGTTGGCATCAACATGTCTGAGGGAATTATGAGCACTACGAGAATGTGTGCCAAAGTGTGTCACAAATTTATTTGGTCCATTGTCATGTGCCCCCATTGTAAGCAGCATGTAATGGACCACTTGCCATTATAATGGTCAGGTTTGGCTAGATTATAGCAAATATGTGATATTTTATCTAAGATATAGTGCAAATGTGTAAAATATTATGTACATATACCCATTTTTGGCAATCTTTCAATGACACATGGGTGGCATTGGCATGGCTTATAATGGAAGTGTGAACAGCCACCCTTAACATGTATTATAAGGTTCTTATCACATGCCCAAGAAATTTGCAACATGAATACATACCTGAGGCTTGGTGCATGTTGCTCATCTCATTGTAATCTTGTCCCATAGTCACCTTGACTGCAGCCACAGTTTGTCTGAGACTAGGACCACAACATAAATGGAAATCAGACTCACCAGGTTCATCGATGAAAAAATATCCTGTATCTGTGCAGTGAGCTTTGGGCACTCAAGGCTGCAATTTGAGTACCAATGCTTTCACAGCTCGATGGTGGGCAGCTGAGTTAATAATTGAAGCCAGAAACCATTACATTGGGTCTGCCTGTGCTATGCACCAATTCACATACCTTGTTGTTGTTGGAGTTTATCACTTTTACCTTAGTTGTGGTTCACCGAGCACAGCATTACATAATCCAAAAGCGGACACTTAGCAGTTTATTTTTTTCCTTACTGCACCTCAGCTTCAACCAACTTGAAGTCTGAGGTGGGACTCCTTCCATTCATTATATTGGAACACTTACTTACCTACCTACAGTATATTCCTCTCTATAGGTAGTTAATTGTTTAGCTTCAACCAACTTGAAGTCTGAGTATATTCCTCTCTATAGACTTGACAATCCTGCAGCTCGTCATCCTCCAAAAGTTGTTTCTCTTCATAGTGACATTTGAAAGCTACACGCTCCCTCTCATCTTCTTTGTGCTTCCTGCAACTCACCTCATGCTGCTTGAAACTGGTTTTCTGAAATTTCCTGTTACAGTGAGGGCATTGATGGAGAACAGCATGATTCCATTCAGCATTTTGATGGGTCAAAGCTGAATGGGTGGTACAGGAGGGAGCCATGAGAGAAGATGTATCATAGCTGGACTAGTTTGTCCTTTGATCCCAGGTTCAGCTGATGTAAGACAATGTCATGCCATATCAGTCATTATCAGATTGTTATCACTCAGTAACTCAGGTAACTCCTGTCCAATGAAATTTCTTCCCTTGGCACTGCCCCCAAGCCATTGACATGTCATTACCAGACCATTTTAATGACCCTAATAAGGAAATACGCGAGCATTGTCAGCCGGCGGCATTATTATGCGCCTCGAAAATTTGCGACACTGAGATGGATGCTGAGCATCCGCTCTTAGGACCATCTGAGCCTTGATTTTCATGTCCTTCGTAGTTGAAACGTTGTTGAGAGTCGTATTCCTGAGAATCACGCGTGATTGCCTTGTCCCCGTCCAGCGGCGATGCTTCAGCTCTTTTGCCTGCGACCTAGGATGTTCTGTCCGTAAATTGCGACTCAGTTTTGCGAGTTACAAAGTCGATGCATATGCGGTAAGTGAGTTTTTTGTTCTCGATGCCGAGCTGCCATTGATTGACATTCCTGAGACATGCACAGGCTGTAGCCATACAGCATAACAGCATTTTCGTACCGTAGATCGGTACGGAGGCACCGAAGTGGCATTTTTTCTGGAGGGAATTCTTATCGTTACAGTTTATTATTACGAACCGTCCTTGTCCCAGTATGCCATATCGATTCCAAATCAGATTCCCTACCAGGCATGTCCTTCTCGAAGGACTGGGTTCGGACCCTAGGTTCTCACCATGTTATGTACATATCTCCATCGAAACGCAATTATGTACACACCGTGGACTTGTTCTTTTTCTCCTCTAGATGCACGAGAGACCGTGAAGCGGTGCAACTTCGATGGCATGTTACTCATTCTCTGGGGTTTCCTATGGATACCGCGTTGATCAAATACCTGAACCACAAGTGGTCTCATACACGACTTGTGCCATCGTCGAGCGCCTTACGAACAGTCCTTGTACTTTTTACCCTGCGGCTGCAGCCTTCGGATCTCTCTTGCTCACCGGTGTTTTGTTGTTTTGCTTTCACTTGAATTGATGTATGTAACACGATCACCCGCCCATGGCACACACGACATACACACCTCTCCCGCTCCTTGTTCGCTGGGTTGCAATCGGTACTTTATACAATGTCTCCGTAGCAACGAGATGGGCCTCCGATGTCCGCGGCCTTTCGTGCCATCCGCGAGTTTCCTTGTCCCAGGGGATTACTTCCTGATACCATAGTTTAGATCCTGACATCCGTCCATTGCTCGCGCTCTCATCCTCTGCAGTTGACACAATTGGATCCAGTGTAGTGTATATGTCTGAGAATTAACTTGCTGCCCAAGGAGATATTCTTTGTACCACTCCTTTCTCAGGCCCTGTACAACACTGAAATATTACATGCACACCGTGTTGCGAATGGATGGTCGACTGATAGGTTACAATAAGGGTACTTGCTGAGATGGCCATCGTTCTTGTTGCTATACAAGGTATAACGTCAGTTAGTCCAACTGTGTTATGTAATCAAGAGCTGTGCACATGGTACTGATGACTATTGTGTTCAGGCTCAAGGAGAGGAAACTCCAGCCGCAACTCCAGCCAACCTACCACGACCCCGTCCTATATAAAGTTGGCTCCTCACGCGACATCCATGTTCAGAAAACTACTCAGGTATTTCCGAAGACTCGTTCGCATATTCGGAATGGCCCCGGAACCTCCCAAGATCAGAAGTTTATTCACTGAGTTAGAACGACCCTCCTTTGCCTTCTCTCCCATCGAGGACTGGTACCGTGGTATCCTTGAATGTGAGGCCACCTTGGATTGCTCCGTCACCGAAGTTGGGTGGTATAAAAACCTGAGTGGAAAGGAAGAACATGAATTCCTGCAGTTTAACGTCCTCTCCCCCGACAGAAAGCACGTCGCTATTGTCATTGTTGAGAGGTGTCGTGGTGAGCCCAACTCGACAAAAGGTGATTTTGGTCATTCTCATATTCAGTTCGTTGACTTAACCCGTTGACAATCCTGCAGGAGCCGCACAACCTACCGAGGGCGTTGCTCCATTAGATACTTCGGCGGGGCCCGTCACGCCGCCAGCTGCTCCACCAGAGACTGCTGTGGTCGTTGGTACCCCACCAGACGTCTCTGGAGATTCCACCGCGAGTAGTGCTGACGAAAGCAGCCCGCCTTTGCGCGAAGTTAACAAGGCCAACGGGAAGGGAAAACGGAAGGACAGGGATTCATCTGGACTTACCACTTCTTTTGCTTCCAGTTCCTCGTGGCGGTATGCCAACGATCTCGCCAGTTGGGCAACCCGGGATAGTCAAGCCGGCGAACAGCTGCAGCGGAGGTGCGAGAAGGCTACTAGTATCTCTGCGCTAGAGTTTCGTGAAAATCATCAACCTTCTGCACATGAGCTAGCGACTTTGGTTCATCTGACTTCGAAACACGAGCCCAACTACAACGTCCGTAAAACACAATGTTACTGGTTCGCCGAAACTGTGTTTAAGGCTGTCGATGCAATATTTGAGGGTGCCGAGCGAGCTCCCAAGAACAATCGAGCGGGTACATGGGCTCGGGTGCCAGTCTCTAGGAAGGAGAGCGTAGATGCTGTGTGTGCCCAGTATTATACAACTCGGGTTGCTTTACTCGAGGAACTTGTACAGCAAAAAAGACTTAAACAAGAGGTAATTCATCTCTTATTTCTATTTACTGTCCACGCTTATGATGTCCCAAACAGCAAGAGGAACAGAGGCAGCGAGAACGTGAACAACGCCAGGCTGCGGAGGAAGCCGCGAAAAGGGCGGAGGAGGAAAGGCGTGCAGCCGAAGAAAGGGCACAGGCAGCCGAGGAGGAAAGGCGCGCAGCCGAGGAAAGGGCGCGGGCAGCGGAGGAAGCAAATGCGAAGTTGCTCCAAGAACTGGAGGCGTTGAAGAAAGCGGTGGCAAGTACTCAACAGGCTTGATGGACGGTGCTGGCCGCACATATACTTATACCAGTCTCACTTTTTCCTTGTCATTCCCGGACTGTATACGATACGACTCCATGCTTTCAATGTTGTCATTAGTGGATGTCACGACATCTCTGTCTATCTAACTGCTTTATTACCATCACTCCTGGGGATCTCAGGCGTATACCCCTGACATTCTACTGCTGAGTTGGCATAGCTTTGTACACCTCCTGGGTACTGCCATAACCACGACGATGCTGTCCCTCGACGAAGAGGTCCGACTTTACACCACCAACGCAGAACGGGAGAAATACTCTCTTCTAGCTACGCTCTTCGGTATTGTAGTCGCACTGGACTTTCAGGAACGCGCATACGTCCGCGATTCAATTACTGCCGCTGAGTGAGTCCCACCACTATTTACCAATTCCATCCATCCTATCGGTCGGTTCAATGTGGAGCTCGTACATGCTGAGATATGCCACGAGAGGTACTCGCCTGCATGCACGAGGTTGTTGTCGCAGTATATGACGATGGTCAAGTTGGTCAAGGATTCGATCCCGTCGATCGAGGAGTTCATGACCCGCTATCGCGTGAGTCACCTTTCTCCTCCTCCTTCTCCTTTCACCCGACGTTTTGATCTTTTTCTGTACGTGCGGCATTGACATAGCTCGATACGCCTGCTGCGTTGCACAGGATCAAGGTAGGGGTACCCACTACGGTGGAACATTCGAGCGAGGCTGGTCCGGAGACTGGAGAATGGATAGCTGAAACGACACAGGTAGGGAGATTCTTCGATACTCTGCTCACCTATTTCCCACTTCTCCGCGTCTCACTGCACGCTCGATCTTTGCACTAAACATGTAACGCACAGAACTTCATAACCTTCATGGACGCACTCAAGTTACGTCTACGCGCAAAAGATTAGCTGCATCCTATCCTTCAAGAACTCGTTACGGGGTACGCGAGGTTTAAAGGGAGCAAGGAATGGGAGGGAAGAAGTCGCATGGTCAGGTGGTAAGTGCTCTCAGAATCGTTCTTTACTTCGCCCTTCACACACCTCACTCGCATGCACCAAAAGGTTGATCACCCTCAACGGGATGAAAGCCTCGGAGGAGGTCGAGCACACTACGCGGACGTGTCCCATCGCGAATAAGCGCTCCCTGTCGTTCAATGGAGGGACCTGGAACAGATATGTACTGCTTTTTGATGCGATAGTTGGGTGAGCCTCCCGAAGTCCTACTGTTTGGACTTCTTACCAAACACTTCTTCACATGCCAAGTCATCTTGAGCGTGCCCCAAAGAAGGAACTGAAAAGCATATCCACCTCGCAGCGAGGTTTGTATCACATTCTCGAGCGCGAAGGTACCATGTACTCCGCTCATCCCCGCCGTTCCACAGGTGCCGGAGAAACGAGGATCATGCACGTGGATCCCCATATGACCGTCTGCCAGCGTAAGCCTAATCCTGCAATAAGAAAATAAATAAAGGCGTCGACGACGTGATACTGTACCAGTCTCGTGCCTCTGTCGGTCTGCCAGGCCTAATTCCTCATCCGACCTCATCCCTGCGACCGAGACAAGTGCCATCCACAGACAATGCTGTACCTCTACTTCACATTTGCTTTCTTCCTCTCCACGCCTGTTCTCGGGCAGATGTTCACTTTTCTCGCCTATGACGCCATCTACGGCGATGCCAGTTGTCCCCTCTCCAGTCTCGCCTGCTCTGACGGGTCCAACGGACTCGAAAGCAAAGGGTACGCCACCCTTAGCTCCTTCTCCAACTTCCCTTACCTCGGAGGCGCACCAACCATCGCAAACTGGAACAACGCTAACTGTGGCAAATGTTATGCCATCACGTATGCAAAGAACACTATCAATGTCCTTGCACTGGATGTGTCGAAGGATGGGTTTACGGTGTCAACGCAGGCGATGAACGTACTGACGAACGGGCAGGCAAACGCGTTAGGGAGAGTAGAGGTCACTGCCGTTGAGGTGCCCGCCAGTGAATGTGGCTTGTGAGGATGGGAGGTGACGGCGCAGTTAACCTTGCGAGCGGTATGTTAGCAGGGAACAGCAGCACACGGAATAAAAGACCTTGTCTGCATTTCATGGCAGTATATCGAGTTCTGGACATGGACCAGTTGGTCTTCTTGTTAAATCTTCACTTGGACAACTTGTACCAGGACGTTGTCGGTGCCTTTTATTGGTACCGTAGACTTGATTCCTAGTTTGTATAACACCTAGGCGCTTGCTTCTACTTCTGAGAAGTATATTCAATTCAGATTCTCGTCGATCGTTCGTACGCACGGTCCGCAGGTGGGTGTTGTCCCAAATTCTCGTTCGATTCGTTGCAAAGATCGTCACGAAGAGAACGTTCGAACATTATGGTGGATATGAACTTGCCTTAATAGATCTTCAGCGCTTAGTCGAATACAAAACAAGCCACATTGATGAACAGACCCTGGAACCCCTGAAGCTCCCCCACACGCTCCAGCAACCACAGTTCTTTGGACATACCATCAATGGACGACCACGCGGCATAAAATTCTGGATCGGAGGTTATCGCATGGCAAATGATTCACATTTTGAAATTGGAGAACCCGACAGTTAGGGCAGAGAGGCGACTCCTATGGATTGATAGCCACCGCATGGCGGGTTGTCGAGGCGGACCTTGTCGACTTCGAAAAATCTCACGTCCCTCACCATGCAAGGGAAACCTTTTCACGAAAAAACGCAAGGGAAGCGCCTGGTAGGACGGGAACATCATTCTAGTATGCGAACGTCGAAAACCATTTGCCACTTTCAAATCCTGAGCGGTCAGTACGATATCCAGAGTTCCAAGATGCAGTCCACCTTCGGCTTGGGTCGTGAACCGCAGTATCGACCAATCCAGCACGTTGATTAGGTGACACCCGCTCCTCTTTAAACGAGTCTTCTAGACTGCTATGCTGTTATCGTCACACGCCCGATGTGGCCCCGCGGGGTTGGGAGCTTCGATATCCCTCCAGCCGCGCAGCGCTGTACCGACATCTTGCTTCCCCTTACCAGGCTCTGCTTGGGTACCTAACACGTAGCAAGAGTTCGGTGGACGAGCGATCAACCAGTGGCGGTCGTTTCCTAATCAACGAGTTGACCACTCTAATTTTTGATGGGATCGCATACCAGCGACGATTTGTGAGGAGCTCTTCGGCCTTGGGATGAGGTACGTCCAATATGCAAAGGACAAGAAGGGGTGACCGCCACGGGCTCGAAACTAAAATGGGAACACACCGCAGCAGCATTGAACTGCTCGTCATGCACGGCCCTCCAATCGTACTCGTCCTTGAAGTAAAGGCATATGACTTCGACGGGAGAACTAGCAGGTCAGCGAGACAATAGCCACCCGATACAGCCACGACGCGTGTTGTCGACGACTTTTTTCTCACCCTGGCTGCGATGCTAATTTCTGATGCCAGCGAGACATGACACGTATTGGCGACAACATTGCCTTCCGCGGTAGGTGATTTCCGTGTTTTCTTAGGTCGTCCAGTCGATACAATTATCATAAGCAGGATGTGGATGTAAGGTTGGGAACTTCGGAAGACGCGGCGGCGCCACAGCCTCAGCTTGCTTACACAATCTATTGAACGAGTACAATTTTTCCTTCGAGTGCAGCCTTCTGGAGGCTGTCTACGGTGATTTGGGCATGCTATCTCCGTTGTATCCATGAAATTCCCTGGCAAACAATCTTTGAATCCCATACGCTGATTGAGCACTGAAAGCCATGAAATTGAGACGCTGTCAAACTCTCCCTCCCACCGTCTACTATGCTTGACGCCCCATCCGAGCTGATCCCAACGATCGAAACAAATCCCATTTCTCAGAGACTGTGATGCTGTACTTCCACTTTCTCCCCCTTGATTCTTGCGCAGACGACCGCCTCCCTCGTCTTCGACGCCAGTGACTATTTTTCTATGGCGATGCAACTATCCCCTCCCCAATCTCGCCTGCTCTGGTGGGTCTACGGTCGAAAAACAAAGGGGTATGCCACTCTTAGTTCGTTCCCCTAACTCCGTTACTTCTGGGATGCGTCGGCCATCGTCGACTGGAACACCCCAATTGCGGGGATTGTCATTCTGTTACGTATGGGTACGGACGGCCAACGCGACCGCGATGCATCTGTCGAATTTACGTTGTCATCGCGTGCGAAATTGAGAAGCGGGCTGAGATGGATGCTGAGCATCCGCTCTTAGGACCATGTGAGCCTTGATTTTCACGTCCTTCGTAGTTGAAACGTTGTTGAGAGTCGTATGCCTGAAAATCACTCGTGATTGCCTTGTCCCCGTCCAGCGGCGACGCTTCAGCTCTTTTGCCTGCGACCTAGGATGGTCTGTCCGTAAATTGCGACTCGGTTTTGCGAGCTACAAAGTCCATGCATATGCGGTAAGTGAGTTTTTTGTTCTCGATGCCGAGCTGCCATTGATTGACATTCCTGAGACATGCACAGGCTGTAGCCATACAGCATGACAGTATTTTCGTACCGTAGATCGGTACGGAGGCACCGAAGTGGCCTTTTTTCTGCAGGGAATTCTTATCGTTACAGTTTATTATTACGAACCGTCCTTGTCCCAGTATGCCATATCGATTCCAAATCAGATTCCCTACCAGGCATGTCCTTCTCGAAGGACTGGGTTCGGACCCTGGGTTCTCACCATGTTATGTACATATCTCCATCGAAACGCAATTGTGTACACACCGTGGACTTGTTCTTTTTATCCTCTAGATGCACGAGAGACCGTGAAGCGGTGCAACTTCGATGGCATGTTACTCATTCTCTGGGGTTTCCTATGGATACCGCGTTGATCAAATACCTGAACCACAAGTGGTCTCATACACGACTTGTGCCATCGTCGAGCGCCTTACGAACAGTCCTTGTACTTTTTACCCTGCGGCTGCAGCCTTCGGATCTCTCTTGCTCACCGGTGTTTTGTTGTTTTGCTTTCACTTGAATTGATGTATGTAACACGATCACCCACCCACAGCACGCACGACATAAGTACATACCTCCCTTGCCCCTTGTTCGCTGAGTTGCAATCGGTACTTTATACCATGTCACCGTAGCAACAAGATGGGCCTCCGATGTCCGCGGCCTTTCGTGCCATCCACGAGCTTCCTTGTCCCGGCGGGTTATCTCCTCTGATACCATAGTTTAGATCCGTGGTCTATCAGTGAAGTCAATGTTCATAGTCCTGACATCCCTCCACTGCCTGGGCTATCATCGATTCATCCTCTGCAGTTGGCACAAATGTATCATATGTCTGTGAGAATTGATTCACTACTCAAAGAAATATTCTTGTGACAGAGTGACGAACGTGTGCCAAAGCAACGATCAATTGGAGGTCGGGCTCCGGGCAACACCCGAATCACATTGCCATGGCGTGGAGGGTATGAGTATTGCAACATCCACGAATGGAAGGTAGGTTACAACGTCGATATCCAGTACGACGAGAGTCATCCTTATTATTGTTGCCATAATAGCTGGACAAGGCTCGCGCAATCAATTGCATTATGTAATCAGGAGCTGTGCAGTAGGAATTCCAGCCGTGGTTCAACATCCCAGCCATCTCGCTGCGATCGCCATTCATATAAAGATGCCCCTCTACAACAGGATCATACTCAGAAAACTACGCAGACTTCTCCATCGAGTCCTTCGCTTGCTCAAAATGGTCTCGGAAGCTCCAAAGATTGAAGGTTTGTTCGATGAGGAGTCCTACGGGCTTGTGAACGTCCGCGGGTGGTACTCCGTCATCCGCAACAACCCTCTTACGTCGGATTGTCAAGTCATCAGGGTCGGCTGGTACAAGATGCGGAAAGGGGTAGAGCATGAGTTCCTGCGGTTTGACATCTCTTCCCCCGACAATCAGCACACATCCATTATCATTGCCGAGAGGAGTGGTGGTGTTCGCAATCCAAACTACGGTACTTCTGCTCACGTTCGTTAGTAACTCAAGCCGCTGACAATTCTGTAGACCCCCCACAAACTGCCGATACCCATCTTCCAGCGGACACAGTGGTAGATGCCACGGCGTCGCCACCCACTCCACCAGAGACTTCTGCACGCTCTCCTGATGTCGGCGATTCCACTGCAAGTAGTGCCGACGAAAGCGGTCCTCCGCTAGACAAAGTTACTAAGAGAAACAGGAAAAAAATGAAGAAGTTGCATACAGCTCAAATTGCAGCTTCTCTTTCCTCCAGTTCCGAGCGGGACGCCTGTGATCGCGTTTATTTTGCAACGCGGATTAGTGCAGCAGGCGCTCGGGTGGAGGAGATGTGCGACAAGCCTCAACGTCTCTGTACTTTACGGTTTACTGGCGCAAAGCCCACTGCAAACGAGCTAGCGACCTTGCTTTATGTAACCTCGACACAGGAGCCCAAGTACGCCATTGCCCGAACACAATGCTACTGGTTCGCTGCAACTGTGTTTGACGCTCTCAAGATGCTATACAAGGGTGCCATGCAAGATAACCGGACCCATCGGGGGGGTACAATTTGTGGGGTACCAGTGGCTATCAAGGCGAGCGGGGAAGAGGTGTGCGCTAAGTATCGTGAAGCTCGAGCTGCTTTGGCCGAGGAAATTGAACAGGAACGCAGGCTTAAACAAGAGGTAACTTGTCTTTGATTTCTGTTCACTATCCGTGTTTACGATGACCCGAATAGCAAGAGGAAGAGAGGCAACGTGAACGCGAGCAACGCGAGGCGGCCGAGGAAAGGGCACGGGCAGCGGAGGAGGAAAGGCAGAGAGAACGCGAGCAACGCCAGGCCGCAGAGGAGGAAAGGCAGAGAGAACGCGAGCAACGCCAGGCCGCAGAGGAGGAAAGGCAGAGAGAGCGTGAGCAACGCCAGGCCGCAGAGGAGGAAAGGCAGAGAGAGCGTGAGCAACGCCAGGCCGCAGAGGAGGAAAGGCAGAGAGAACGCGAGCAACGCCAGGCTGCAGAGGAAGCAAATGCGAAGTTGCTCCAAGAACTGGAGGCGCTGAAGAGAGCGGTGGCAAGTGCTCAACAGGCTTGATGCATGATGGACGGTGCTGGCCGCACATATACTTATACCAGTCTCGCGTTTTCTTTGTTATTCTCGGACTACATACGATACGACTCTATGCTTTTCAATGTTGTCATTAGTGGATGTCACGACATCTCTGTCTATCTAACTGCCTTATTACCATCACTCCTGGGGATCTCAGGCGTATATCCCTGACATTCTGCTGCTGAGTTGGCATAGCTTTGTACACTTCCTGGGTACTGCCATAACCACGGCGA
The DNA here is from genome assembly GCF_024613125.1 of Pisolithus orientalis. Lineage (NCBI taxonomy): Eukaryota > Fungi > Basidiomycota > Agaricomycetes > Boletales > Pisolithaceae > Pisolithus > Pisolithus orientalis. Next base: position 180,855 of record NW_026260842.1, on the reverse strand, counting down.
TGCTGTCCCTCGACGAAGAGGTCCGACTTTACACCACCAACGCAGAACGGGAGAAATACTCTCTTCTAGCTACACTCTTCGGTATTGTAGTCGCACTGGACTTTCTGGAACGCGCATACGTCCGCGATTCAATTACTGCCGCTGAGTGAGTCCCACCACTATTTACCAATTCCATCCATCCTATCGGTCGGTTCAATGTGGAGCTCGTACATACTGAGATATGCCACGAGAGGTACTCGCCTGCATGCACGAGGTTGTTGTCGCAGTATATGACGATGGTCAAGTTGGTCAAGGATTCGATCCCGTCGATCGAGGAGTTCATGACCCGCTATCGCGTGAGTCACGTTTCTCCTCCTCCTTCTCCTTTCACCCGACGTTTTGATCTTGTTCTGTACGTGCGGCATTGACATAGCTTGATACGCCTGCTGCGTTGCACAGGATCAAGGTAGGGGTGCCCGCTACGGTGGAACATTCGAGCGAGGCTGGTCCGGAGACTGGAAAATGGATAGCTGAAACGACACAGGTAGGGAGATTCTTCGATACTCTGCTCACCTATTTTCCACTTCTCCGCGTCTCACTGCACGCTCGATCTTCGCACTAAACATGTAACGCACAGAACTTCATAACCTTCATGGACGCACTCAAGTTACGTCTGCGCGCAAAAGATCAGCTGCATCCTATCCTTCAAGAACTCGTTACGGGGTATGCGAGGTTTAAAGGGAGCAAGGAATGGGAGGGAAGAAGTCGCATGGTCGGGTGGTAAGTGCGCTCGAATCCGTTCTTTACTTCCTCCTTAACACACCTCACTCGCACGCACGAAAAGGTTGATCACCCTCAACGGAATGAAAGCTTCGGAAGAGCTAACAGAGGAACAATCAAGACAAGTACGTCCATTCAGATTTCCGCATCCGTTTCACCCATCTAATCAAGAAGTATTACCAGCTTCTTTTCGACGTTGACTACGCCTACGCCGAGTTCTTCCGTAGTCTAAGTGGCGATAAAAACGATCGTGACGATGCACTGCGTGCACCGTCTTGATGGTGGTGAGATCACAGCGATGATGGCCTGGTGAGAGGAGGATTGGGTGTGTGTAATTCTAATGTACTTGAGATGAGTGGTAATGAGCTGCCTAAAGGGCAAATGTACACGAGTTTCTACTACTGCTAGGTCTACGTCGACCGCTGAATGTGCGATGCAATCTCACCTCTTGCCAGGTTTATGCCCATGGAAGTTCTCGTGAGGGTCGTAATGTTGTACATCATCCAAGCTAAATTCCTTCTAGTCTTTCGAACGACGACTCTGGTGGATTTCATGATGGTGATATAGAAAACACCCCAAGAATGCCGATCGAAACCCCGCTACTTCTCAAAGCAAAGACAGCTGTGAATGGTCAGAGTTGCTATCAGCTCGGGAAGTAACAGCACTGCCTAACGTACGTTGAACCGTACGAATTTCAAGGTACTTGGCAGTTCTGTAAATCAAGCAGTGCTCAGGGAACCAACAAAAAACCTGCTACGTCATGTAGTATTACTTCTCATAGCCCCTCGAACTCGGTAACGCAATTAGATGTAATCTACAAAAGACTGCAGCTTCCTCGCAGTTTTCGGAGGGAACTTGAATGCAGTCAACTTATCTCCAAACGTCCGGACGATATCCGAAATGCCAGATTTCAAAGCTTGGCAAGACAATATTCGTCAGCTGCTCCTGAAACTCATAAATCCATAGAAAGGCAGAGGACATACCATCACCCACGACGCTTATTGCTTCGGAGGCTTTTGCAACTTCAACACGGGTACTCTCTTTTTGGTGGAGGACAGCAGAATCCGCTTGGGTACAGCTCCTCTGGAGTAGGGGGTACGTAGAGTACGCGAACTTCATTTTGGTAATCCTCGGCAGCCTGGAGGAGAGATAAAAATGCCTCTAGTATACGGGGAATATCGCGCTGAACCTACACCGTATCTGTCCTCCGTGAGAGAGGCACAGACGAGTGCAGAAAGTGCTGTCAGATGGATTGTCAGAATATATATATATATATATACAAGACGATGCAATCTCTTGACACTTACATTCTATAACGAGCGCATCTAGTTCTCGGTTCGGAAGAGACATCTCGGCACGCTTATGTATTCGCTCCCTCGCGAGCCACTCGTTCAGCTGCGTACATATCTCTCTGGACCGCGGAGGCGCATACTTGACCAAATGACCACAGCAACCCTGTTTGATAGAGGTGATGAGGGAGCTAGGGCTCGTGGGAGGATTCTGCGCTACACTGATAGCCGCAGACGACGCAGGGACAGCAGAAGTGGCATAGGCGGTTACCGAACGGAATAGTTCGGGAACATGCACATCCTTTGCAAGGGTTTCTACCTCCTTGGCGACCTCCTTCTGTCGCTTTTGAGAGGATCAGAGTCGGAGCCTAGCGAATTAAGGACACGCGAGAGGGGCGATTGTCGCAAAGGGTTTATAGATCGGCTGACGGAGGATAGGCGTCGAAGGCGGATTGGAAACTGTCGCAGGTGCTGCGACTGGTGGCGGAGGTGACGGAGGTGCTGGATTGCCTCGGCTGTAAGAGGGTTTGGTAGTCATGACCAAGACGAAGAAGCGCGGCACGGGCGAGCGTGCTCCACAAGCTTGGGGTTGTACTTTTGGTCTGAGAATAGTACGATTCGACGGGTGCTGCTAGATGGGCTGCTATCCGTGGCGAGGTTGCGTAGTTCAGAGTAGGCGAAATGCAGGAAGACGAGATCAGTGGATGTAACACCAGATATCAACGTCACGTTTGGTTCTGCAGTGGTATGTGAAACGTCGATTGGCTACAAAAAAAATGGTTCATCACAAGTTGGGTGGGTTGCACAGACTTTGACTGACCTGAGGAATGTGCAAGTTAAAGAGCGTCTCTGCAAATTCCCAATTGGCTAGGGTGATAAGTCCAAGCAGAAACGTGCGGAACTCCAGACGAAGGTGGCGCAGTGGCAGGATGAGCGTCCATGGACCTCGAATGAAATGGGCAACAAAGGGTCGTAGTAGACTCCGCATGAGAGGTATTCGAAGAAGGATAGGTAAGACAAAGACTCTCATGATACCAAATACCACGTTGTATGCGGTGAACGTAACTAGGGTGAAGAGTCCGATAGTTACGAGGAGTAAAGGAAAATTTATGAAGACGTTGGGCTGGGGAAGTATGTGAACATCAGGGCACAGCGTTCTCTGAAAGTAACTCACAGGATTCGACGGCGCATTTCGTGACCACCGGAACACGAAACGTTCTAGCATGATATTCCGAAGGAAAAAACTGAGTGCGAACCATGCTTGTGCCGTGACGAGGAAGATGAAGGAACCATTGAGGTAGTGAGGGTGCTTTCTGGTGCGACGATCGAACACGCATTTCGGATATCTATGACCATGCGATACTCACCTTGATTTCACGAAGACGCTCATATTCAAGCTTTCTCGGATGGCAGGTTCACTATACAAATGCAGCGACAACAGCAACAAAGCGGAAGCGGTGTACACGGTTAATATGCGGCACGTGCTGGACTTGGACAGAGCGCCCGCTAGTGTTCCCCGGGGAGAGGGCGCCACCGTACTGTGAGCTAGAAAACTCCCGTCAGACGAATAATGGAAGAATAATGGCAGAGATATACAGACTGGTGAGGTTCAACTTTCTCGACACGATTATAGGCAGTACGCCCACGAGCCACGCTAGGGAAGCAACGAGCCAGGCGCTCAGACTGAGGAGCCGCGCAGAGAGACTAGAGTCATCGCTGCTCCAAAAGAGAATGTGAAATCCGAGCGAAAAGGCTGCCGAGAACGCAAAGATGTTACGATTTAGGCGGTGCTTTAGGACAGCCTTGACGAGGGGTTCATAAGACTGCGATGCAGGGGGAACCGTGGGCGACGGGCGAGCGGAGAAGGACGACGTGAAGCTTGTCGACATCGTCCCCTGCAGTCGAGGGCGCGCAAGCAAGCAAGCGACAAGTGGTACCGTCACGTGACTGTTTCGACTGTGCACTCTTGGGCGACACGCTTTCCATGGCGTCTCAATATTTAATGGTGACTGTACTACAGATCGTGGTGCGCTAGGTATGTTGACGTTCCCCCCCCGTATCATTTCGTCTTTCCCTACCGGCGTTTGGACGGTTGGGATTAATGGTACCATGTCCCCCAGCACTACCACCACTTGGCCTTGGGCTATCGAGGTATGCGGGTTTACCTGACAAGAGTAATAAAATTGATAAATGAAGCAGCACGGGATTATCTGAAGCAATTGGCTCGATATACTGATCGTATTTTGAAGTGATGCTATGCGTGCCTTCACGACGTGCATGTTCTCAAGTTTCCCGAGAAATAGGAGAGGCATGTCGGAGCTTAATTGGCGGCCTCTTCAACCAAGAGCATAATCATATTGGTCGAAAGAAAATTCTGCAAGTGTTCGGAACGGTGCCTCGCAGAATGGACTCTTGTCAGGTCACATCCCCCCGGGTGTTTCGTAGATCTTCGTCGTGGTCAGGGACAGGACATCGCGTGAAGAGGACCAGGGTATTCGTTCATGAGTATGCGTGGAGAGGGAACGCACGTTTTCCGCCGTCTACAGGAAGAAATGATCTGGAGGCCAAATGACCTGGTCAGCTTCGTTTGGATGGCCCGGGAAAACCGGAGAACCAAACAATTTCTGGCTGACGACCACGACTTACTTTTCAGATCTCGCCAAAGTCATCAAGATTCGACGTGACGAATTGATTCAAGTTCCTGCGGAGGACGTCCCGGAAGAAGAAATCCTGGCCTCGCCACTCAGACGTCTTCCGGACATCCGCTATTCCCACTAATAGTAATGACGGGATTCAGATATGTCGTTCCTCCAATATCTTCGCGCCACGGCGCCAATCGATATAAATCTCGATTGCTTCAACTTCCATCATTTCAGACTATAAAGTGGATTCCTGTATATATGCCAATGGTTCCAGCATGCCTTTCCCAGTTACATGTTTCCTCCCTTGGCGATATCAACATGTAGACTACAAGACTCACCTCATTGTATTCGTGATTATCCCCAACGACCTCAGTTGCGGTATCGGCAAGCGGGTTACACGATACGTACGTGTGTCGTTAATGGCAACGAACGATCTTTGCGCATTGGGGTCGTTGCAAGGTGAATGGCTTGGTGGGCGGATATCTCGCACCAGAGGGTACTAACAGGGGTCTTGCTGTACCCGAGCGTGAGGCCCATTATTATGTAATAGCAGCAGGCGAGAAGCTATGGAACTTATGAGTCTCGCTGCTGTCGGGGGAAGTACTGCTTCCTCTCTTTTCCCTAACCTTATGGCTGACCGCATGTTTCCTACCGTCCTCGCCAGTGTTCGTGGAAACGAGGAGCGTTCAGGCAGCACGCAGGCTGATATCTCGAGGCTTAGGGCGCCAGTACCTCCGTTAGTCTGCTTTTCCATCTAGGCACACCTAGAGGATTGATGAGATGGACACAGCTATCGTTATGCTGCCCGTTCTACGCCATGGCCGTGGATGGATCCTGATGTGGATGACAGTGAAATCTTTTTTCCCGGTGGATTCATGTTCTCCACGGATTCATGGAGGCAATACCCTCAGAACGTACCCAAGGATTTGGCGCCAGACCAAGTTCGGGAGAGCGGGATGTTTACTAGTTGCGCACACTCTCAGCTCTGTTCAGTTTATATTGTAGACGTGAGCGATGACGGACATTGCAACAAAGCCTCTGCTATGGACATCGCCGCTGATAATGTCAACGCACAAGCATTCTGGAAAACCTTGCAGCAGCCAGTGAGGATTGTTCTGCATCCTCATTCAGGATTGGCTCAGTTGTCTGTAAACAGCTACCAGATGGCGTTCGAATCAGGGCTTTTTTTGTCGAAAATCTATCCATGTCTGTCTTACAGATGCTGGGAACTGCGTGGGTTTTGCTTTATTCCTTCCCCCTTTACAACGATTCAATTATCTCTTTAGATACAAAATTGAACCTTCGTTTTTCTCTTCCTTGACAAACTGGGTACCTTCACGATATCAAGAAAATGTTGGCCACGAAGACCGTCAGTATATTCATGGTGTCATTTCGAATCACTCATGCGTTACACAGATATAACCGTTGTTCTCCCATTTGTTCGCACGATGCAGAAGCCTGAAGCTAGCTCATCACTAGGTGATCCATCCAATGGTACGCATATCATTTACTCATGTAAGCCATGTAGTCATGGCCTGAACCTTTCTAGAGGCTCAAGACATTGATCCTCAAGTACCCTTGGACCTAAGTAAGCAATGGAATACCTCAAATTTCTACCTATTCTGAAGCGGCAGTGATTTCTAGTTGATGGGATTGTGTTTCAGGACCTTCTGGCTATCCACATGGTCCGCTCAAGGAGATGCAATACCATCATATCATGTCACTCTTTGCCTAATTCGGAGAGGACATCTGGAACGCATATTCAGTCATTCGTGCAAAGAACTTGGGATAATATGCACCGGTCCAAGACCTTCACGAACTCGAAAGATCCGACATACCACTTTCTTGCTATACTATACTTTGCCATGTATGCATGGGACGAGGCATTCGAAGCGATACACCGTTACATCGACAAACTAGTAAGTGCCGTGATTGTCTGTTCTTTCATCCCTTTAGATGGTGGTTTAGGAATATGGAGTTTTGGAAACCGCTGATATACACCCACTGGCTTGTAAACGTCATGAAGTACAAGCGCACTTGTCCTATTATCAGCAGCTGCTTCTGGAATTCCACGAGTCCGTTGAATTCATAAAATGGCTGCCAAATCCAGTGATGGAAGCTGAAACAGAGCGAGAGGAGTCTACAAAATTTGTAAAAAGCGAGGCTGACAAACTGTCGCGTGAAATACGCCAGCTACGTTACCAAATACTCATGCAATCCGCTCGTTTGAGGAATATCACGGAGCTAGTTGGTGTTTGTGTTACCCATAATTTGCTTTACTGAGTTGCCATTAGGCGTTTGCAACCATCCATCATGAAGACAGTAGGGCATTGCAAAGATTAACCAGGAGATCCAAACATGACATGCAGCTAGCAAGTGAATTTGTTGGATCCGATGCTGCATCGCTGATAGCTTATGCAGTTCGCCTACTTCGCAATGGTCTTCTTCCCTGGAATCTTTATGGCAGTAAGCATGCAATTCTTGCCTAACTATGAGGTAACATATTACCCCCCTCCCAGAAGGTTTTCGAAATGAACGTTGTGGAGATCAATCCTGGTAGTCGCGAAACTCTTCGCCACTTCGCAGAGGCCACGGTCGCGCTAACTCTCGTGACCGCATGGCTGGTAATTGCTCTACAAACATATAGTTCTTTCTGGCTTCCTGGCAGCGGGCTTTGGAGGCGTCTAGCGTGGCCAATGTTCTACATTGCCGCACTCACCAAGCGCGCCTACCTAATAATAGCGCGCAAGCTCTAAGTTCCCGACCCTGGGGTATATGTTTCCCTTTGATGTAGCAGCGGATCAGGAGTAATAGCGAGGGGCGCAGACTCACTGCTAGATGTACGTATGTAGCGTATTCCTGTACGCAGCCACGCCTGCTGCCTCATGTGTGGCTCAAGCGCTCAAGCCTCGTGCACTACATATTTTTAGCATGATGTCGATAAGTCCCACCGCATTCAACGTTGTCAATTGCAATTGCCATTTGTCTTGTCAGGTCCATTCACATTTTTTCTACCTTCGTCGCTGATAGCGTCTTACCGGAATTCAGGCGGTTCGGGAGATAAGGAACCATATCGAGGTGGGAGCGCTTGGTACGACTGATCAATACGGTAAGTTTTTAGAAATTGGGAATGACTGATCGACGCTAAGGTGTGTGTACCAGCACCATGCGCTTGATTGACGTACTATTTTTCTTAAACTTTGAGGAGGGGAAACCACTGCGGAGAACCAAGCCGTTGGTGGAGTTCACTGGACCGTTGCTTGCAAACACGAAGTATGCCATATTGTCCCACTGCTGGGGCCCACCTGAGGAGGAAGTGCAGTTCATGGACGTCGAAGAGCTGCAGAACATGGACACTGAAGAACTGCAGAACACAGATAGAGACATGTTGAAGTTGCGCAAACGCAAAGGCTACCAGAAAATCCTCGGGAGTTGCAAACAAGCTCATAGCAATAACCTCCGATGGGTTTGGGTGGATACTTGCTGTATTGACAAACGCAGCAGTTCGGAATTATCTGAAGCAATCAATTCGATGTACCACTGGTATGCCAAGTCCGAGCGGTGTTATGCATACCTCCACGACGTGCGTACTCTTGAATTCCCCAAGAAACAAGAAGAGAGTTGGATGGCGTTCGATGGGTGGCCAATGTGGTTCTCACGTGGGTGGACTCTACAAGAGCTTGTTGCGCCCGACGACGTTCACTTCTTCAACCAAGCGTGGGACCACATCGGAACCAAGCGAACCCTTACGGGGGAGTTGTCAAGAATCACAAAGATCCCAGATTGTATCTTGACAGATGGACTGTCGTCGTGGCGTCTTCGTCCGAGTGTTGCCCAGATAATGTCTTGGGCTGCAAATCGCAGGACGACACGAATAGAGGACCGAGCGTATTCGTTGCTGGGTATGCTTGGCGTGCATATGCCAATGCTATACGGGGAGGGGAAGCATGCTTTCCGTCGCCTTCAAGAGGAAATCATCCGGAGGTTAAATGACCAGACTATCTTTGCGTGGGGTTGGTCGGTGAAAACTGGATGGTCAAAAAACTTCCTAGCAGATGATCCTAGTTGCTTTTCGGACTGTGACAAGGTCATCGCCATGAAGCGCGATGAGTTCGTCGGAATCCTTTCGAAGGAAATCCCTCAAGAGGAACTAAACAAGTTTCCACCCGAACATCTCAGGACATTTACCCTTAGCAATGATGGGATTCAAATATGGCTGCCGATTATCCCCTGCCGCAAGTCTGCGTGGCTTTATAAAGCCAGGTTGCCATGTCGCCTTTTGGACAATTCCTCACCGATCAGTATCACTCTGGGTTGTTTCGACTCCAACTACTTCAGATACTTTGGCGACTTTGATGCAGACTCATTTGCGCAAGTCCAGTTTCAGCAAGTCTTTCTCCCTTACCAAGAGAATGTGGAGAAGGATGACTTCACATTCCACTTGGAACTAAGGACACTCTCCTATGCCGGTTTTGCGCAGCCGGCGCTCTTTCCTCCGCGTGTACGCCTGTCTGGTACCTCTATTACGCTATCGGGGGCCAGCGATTGTGCTGTCCTTGTTTATTGTCGCCCAGATGGCATTTACCTCACCGTGGTTCTTCGTCACTGTCTTGGTGAACATTCGGTACAAGTCATTTGCGAGGAGTCCGAAAGCGGCTGGTTAGAAAGTGCTCGGCGTGCTTATCAGCGGGCAAAAGACGAAACGCTGGCTGAAGCATTCCAAATGTCTAAATCGTGGTCATCCGCCACTTCTCCGGAGCATTCTCAATTGCTCAAACGCGTCCACATCCCTCTATCTATACATGACGTCCGGTTGGTTTACTCTCGGGCACTACAACCGGGAAGCTGCACCGTGATTGCTGATGTTGTTGATTGCGCCGGTTGCTGCAAGTCTGCTTGGGAGGTGTTGGACGGTAAAGTGAGTTTCGTTCTGCCAAAGTTTGCGTGATCAAAGCATCTGAGACCCGTAGTTTGTTACTCTCTCCCATATCCCTGGCTTTATGCGTGATGCCGTCAGTTCTCACCGATATGATCCGTGCGAGTTTCATGTGAACTCCCATTGCACAAGATTTTTATCTACTAATGTTGATTCGACGATCGAAGTAAGTGACAGGATGCATCCCTCCTGATACCGAGTCTGATGGAAGTAGCCAGGTGAATACGGTCGCATGATGTGGAATGGGCCCTTTGAACGAGAAGGAAACATCTTCGACCTTGCCGCCACGCTAGGACTAAATATGCCTCATCGTTGTGTGGAACTTGGGAGTGGAGATAAAGGCGCATATCCTCAGGACGACTTCGTGGAACTGACTGGCCGGACAGGGGACCGTGTCAGAACTCTGGCCCTTCGCAACGCCACTGTTTGGTCACTGCCAAGTACCGAAGATATCTATTCCCTCATCGCAGCCTTTTCTGTTCATCTGTCAGGCCGACGCCTAGTGACAACGGTTATACGGTGTTCGGAGAGTTACTATAGAGAAGGTCCAGATCGTCACTACGGAAAAGGCTGGCTTGAACTCACATGGTCAGTTCGCACCAATAATCAGGGTGAGCCTTCGTTTGTTTTCATCACGTCCCATGATAAATATCGCAATAGTTCTCGGCAATACCAATTGGGAAAAACACCATACCCCCAGCCGTCTCTACACGTTGATGACGCCCTTAGCTTGGCACCGAGAAAATGCGCATGAGAACACAAGGAGTCAATTCGAAAGCATCAAGCACGTCCCACTTTCACTCGTGGTAAGCATTCCGAGGATAGGCTGACACGTGTAGTCTACACGTTAACAAACTATTAACGCCGGTGCGTCTGAGGATTTCTGACCGTTAATATCCTGCGTAAACTGTTATAAATAGGATGGGAACAAAGAAGAAAGGGAAGCAGCCGTTAGGTTCTTCGCAGATATATTCGGGGGGAAGTCTTTGGAAAACTTGGTACGATCTGTATGGAAATCCTCACTAACACCATTCCGAACTCATTTTCGCTTACTTCTAAGGTTGGTGACATATCTTTCTTCTCAGAGCTGGCATCCCTTGTCGCAGCCTCGAAAGCCGACAAGTCTACACACGATAACAGCGGGCGGAGCGTGGAGGGCGTAAATGAGCCCACTCGTTCTTATCCAATTTTACGACGCCCTTTATTAGGCCGCCGAACAGGTTTCCCTTTACAACGACGCACACAAGTTAGCACAGCCAACCGACGTTTGCCCGTGACGAGGGGAGAGGTTGACAGGCGTTCGGGATTCACGCATCCAGGTAATCAAAGGGACCTTGGTCCAGGATTCAACTCGTGCAGCTGTCAAGGTTTGTTGAACCTACGAGCGGTGATAACTACTAACAAAATCTTCACATAGGGGGCGACTAACCTTGCGTCAACGCGAGGGACAGCCATACGGCAAACAAGCGAGGAGCTGAGATCGAAGGGCTTCGGTCCGCAGGCATGTTTGCTCAAGTCCGGTAGCATGTTCGTACTCGCTCATTCCTGATTGTGAATGCAGTTACTTCGTCTCATTGGAACCATTTATATGAAGTCAGAGGATATTCTCACATTGTGAGTTTTCGCTCTGCCTGGCCTGCAACTTTGTGACAAGTACTCAACTGGATTCTAGCAATCCGGGTAGTGACAGCGATGCGCCCGAAGAGGATTTTACAGCGGTTTATCCCGCCGAGCTCAAATCTTGCCTCCGAAACCTGCTCGATCGTGTGAATAAGTTCCGAAGTTATCTTCAAACAGAAATAAATGACGATGAGGTGCAACGGGCACTAACAGAGGACATAGCTGGAACGGTTAGCGCCGGAGGGAAAGGCTCAGTACTAATTGACTAGTGGCTAATGACGCATATCGCAGATCCTCTTGTTATGCTGGCAAGGTATCCGCTGTGAAGTCAAACAAGTGCTGAAAAAGGCACGTGATTAATTTTATTCGCTTCTAGAACGTCAGTGGCCAACACGAAAAATAAGGTCGTGAAAGCCATCGTGAACGACAAACTCGTCGAGGACCAAGTGCGAAAGGCACGAGCGAAGGTATGTCATACACATACCCATCATGTGCTCGTAGGTTGCCAACGATTGGACTTCTCATTCCTCTACCAGCACCTGAGGAACGTGGGAGAGATGTTTGTGCAGAACGCTACTGACCATGCACCAGAATATCGTTCATATCCAATGCAACGGTGCGTTTCTCCACCGGGCGTATGGCGATGATGTGCACGCTAATGCCGAGTAGAGCATTCACTGATGCCGAAGCGGGCATTTCCAAATATGACTTATTACTAGCAGCACGCAAAGTGCGATCCGAGCTGCCCCAACCCAGTGAATCATCATGCCAGGACTCAGTAGCGAACGCCCAGGATGGGTCTATGTGTCCCTGATACTACTTGTTCCAACTTTCCTCTGCGATCTCACCTGTTGTCGCGAGCCAACCAGGCCTAGAATCAGAACCAGCGAGTTTACATCGTTGGATTGAGTCTAACGTTCCATCCAATATCGTGATCATCTTGTATTGAGAATGACTACCTAATTTGCGCCGCTCGGAGACGTGTACGAAAGCTAATCAACCATGTCTAAGAGATAAGCAAAAAATCCCAACGCCCGAGTGGTCCAAACGAGCGAAATACCTCCTACGCCGATCGTGACAACTGCTGAACCATAGGTAAGAAGTCGCTAGTCAACGGTGCCCACCGTCCCAGAACCCAACACTGGTCTCGGTAGTACTCTGCTTCGATGTGGGCGTGATGGGGAAAAGGAAATGGAGTTCCGACGAAAATGTTGCGATTTCTGTCACTCTACTGTAGATTGTTCCACCATTTCCCGCATCCGCTCCCTTGGTACGCTCTCCCTCTCATCTCCGTTGTCAGATCTATCCATCTACGCTTTTCTGTACACTGATCAGTACAGCAAACTCGCTAAAACGGGAGGCCGACTACTCGATGCTGGTGCACCAGTACCATGCGCCTAGGTTACCGTAAACATTCACCCTCTTAGACTTGAGGAGGAAAACAACTATGATCCCAAACCGAATTCCAGATGGACCACTGGTGCTAAGTTGCACAAACAGCATTATGGCACTGTTGGGACTTATCCCACTAGGGGGGGGGGGGGGGGGGCGCAGCGCGTGGATACGGAAGAACTGTGCAGCCCAGCGTAAGTCTAATAGATAGGGCGAGTCTCGCAACCGACAACGCCACGAGGAAGTTGCTGAGTTTCCAGTAAGCTCCTCAGACGAGTTTGGGTCGACACCTATTGTACGGATAAGCGCAACGATAGCTCGGACGTCAAGTTTGAGCCGTACAGAGAGGACACGGTTGAGCTGTCGCAGTCTCGACCATAGTCGATCACTGATCTGATCAGACACGACATGACGAACGATCGTCTGCATAGTATACAGACTTTTAGGGATTCGATAACCAGTTGATTGGCCACGAACGTGGACTGATAAAGCACGCGTGATAAGTGGTGAATTGATAAGTGGTTCGACCTCTCGTTGAATCGGAGATAGTGTTGGTTGAGGAAGTGGTATGCACATCTGCTCGACGCGAATCAACTCAAAATCCACTTGGGGCCATGCTAACTAAGCAGCTATTGAGTATGTGCAACGAAGTCGAGCAGCGATGAGTGGAGGAACGCGGGCAGACCTCGGGTAGTGCTTGTAGTGACTCAGGAAGCGTCAATGAACGTGGGTCAGAACCAGAGACGACTATCGAAGGACCGATTCTGCCGAGCAGTCCTGAAAGCGATAACCACTGCAATGACTCCGATTGGAGCTGGCTGTTCCTATGGAGTGACTCTTGGGCACCGAACGTCCCAATTAGGCATCTGTTGATGCTAACCAGATGAGTGTGATATTAGGGAGGGGCCATCATGAGGCACTGTCTGTTTAGCTGGTGATAGTATATAACCTGACAGAGGCGCTGCGCCCATCGAGTACATTCCAAGCGAACACTGGCAATGCAGGAGGGGCGTTGGAGACGCATTCCTAGTCGGACGTTTGACAGCAGGCTAATTGCACGTTCGTCTGAATTGAGTCAACGTGTCGAATTCTCCCATGCCGACGACACGTTCGTTCGTTGGCTTGTTCCGAGGAGTGGCTCGTCTTCGCAGGTGTCCATAACGAGGACTGGCTGGCTTATCGAGCGTCTGCTGCGGTGGCTGTCCTGTGTGCTTCCTTCACGGGTCCTCCTCGCCCCTCTTTAATACCTCGCGTGGGTCTCATTCCACGCCGGGGCCGTCTTTTTTCACGACAACGATGATCTCCCTCCCCCCCACTGATCACCTCTTCCATTCGACGGCTTTCCAGTCCGCCCTCGTGGCACTCACGCTCGCCTTCTATCTCTCCTCCCCATACCTGCCAACCGTCAAACAGCGCTCATGGATTCTCACCACCATCTCCAGCGCCGTCATGTCCATTGCCTCTCTCCCGCTCGCATACGACTACTTATCCTCCTACGGCGATATCACACGCATCCGAACACTCCAACATGTGGACGTATTGTGCGTCTAGGTTCTTCCAGGCCTATCTCATCGCGTTCGTGTTTACTTTCCCGTCCTTCGTTGCGTCTTACCGTGTCGTGTCTATGTTTCATGTCGGTCTTGGCGCTTGTGACGCAAACAGCGATATCGTATTGGGGTTGTTGCACTACCGGAGTAAGGTTAACTGGCTGACAGGTTGGGTGCACCACTCGGTATATGTCTTCGTCGTCGAGTACGCCATCCGTATGAACTGGAGTCACATATTCTGTTTGTGTGCAATCATGGAGGTACGTCCCTCGTGCTATCCCATCCCCAATGTCCACTCATGCGTCCCAAAATACATCTCCCCACTCACTTACCCTTGCACCCCACCAGATCCCAACTTTTGTTCTCGCCGTCGCCACCATCAACCCCAATCTCCGTTCCGACGTCCTCTTCGCTACAACCTTCTTCCTCACCCGTATCGCACTACACATCAGACTCGGTCTCTCCCTTTTCCTGCAGCGCGCACGCGTCTCAGAAGGATCGATGGGACCAGGCATTATCATGGCGTGTATATTTCCGTTGCATGCCTTTTGGTTCTCGGGGTGCGTCAAGGGTTTCGTGAGGCGAAACCAGCAAGGGAAGAAGAAGAAGAAGGTGGCGGATGGGAATGGTGCAGTTGTGACGAGACGTGGTGAGCTTTTGCCCCCTTTTTTGCGTCATTTCCTTTTACTCGCCCTGACCCACACTCTACAGAACACTCAACTGTTCCTAACGGCACCCCCGTCACGAGCCCTTTCACGAGTCCCCATACGTCCTCCTTTATTTCACATTCATCCCGTCTTTCCACGTTCTCTCGCAGACGCACAGCACTCCGACTTGCCATGCGCCAACGATGGGACCAATTTCGTCTCTCGCGTACAGGTCGACGCATTGGTGAAATGCGGAGACGGTTGAGCGACGTACTGCCGGTGCGGGAGTTGGTATACGACTATGTGGGGATCGAGAGGGGCGGTATAGATGGAGAGAACGTGAGGAAGGTGGGCGTGACCATGCATGAGGGCTTACCGATAGATTCAACATCGCTGGTCGCCCATCTCGCTAGCTCGTTTTCAGTATCCGAAGGGTTGGTGAAGGTAGCCAAGGAGCTGGACTCAGCAGAATCTGTGCCGGCATCTATGGGTTCTAGCTCGATATCTTTGTCGTCATGAACACCTTTCGAAATTCGAACGACTTACGAAAGACTTCGTGACGAACATACTATCTCTTCCTTTCTTCTTTCTTGGTTCGTTGGTGACATTTTGATACCCCTAGTCTGGTAACCTACCGTGTCGCATTCCATGAATGCGCTGGGCTATGCGGTCGATGATAGATGGAATACATAACAGAAGTATTTCTTCCTCTTGAACTACTCACGGTTATCCCACCGTCCGACCACCTGCAACACTTCTCGGCCCTTTCCCCCCTCTCTCTCATACCCCTCTTCTTTTGGGTCGTATCCCTCCTTCCCTATCTCTTTGTGCAATGCACAGATCGGGTGGGGGATACACAAGTTACATGCATACATACCTATTTTCTAGCAGTCCTTTACTGGGAATATCCTTTTACTTTTTGGTTCACATAGATATATGGTTTTCGGTGTATCACTAGTGACATGACACTTTACGCGTACGTATGTGAACGATGCTTACATGTATATGCTAAGTATGGGATGCGCACACAAGACTCGTGGACCAGCTCGGCACGGGACCGATGGATTTTGATTCCCGATTACATAAGCTGCCCCCGCAACCAAATAACATCCACGGAGGAACAAAACTAGGTTGGAAGTGCTTACGAATCCGACAAGTCCGTGACTGAAAGTTCGCAATGGGGTTCTACCCTTTCATCGACGACTACTCTCCCTGTCCTCCTCTACGTCGTTGAATATTGAGGTTTGAAACCTTACGAATGCTGGAATATTTGCTTTCATGCCGGTGCGCTGTGCACCATTGATAATTGATATTGCAGGCTCTCTGAGTCGGTGTACCAAGTACGTACGACGTCCCTGTTGGCTTGGCTAGCTCGGGTTGTGACGTTGCTTTCCAGGGTGCCAATTCTCCCTCCCGGAGACGGCGCTATCCCCGATCTGTATTGAGAAGGAAGATCGCTGGCCTTACCGGAATGGATGAGCTTGCCAAATTGAGCGTTTTTGATCTTCACAGCGCCAGCCGAAGAAGAAGGAATCCGCATGGAGATGTTTCAGAGAGATCGGCGTACAGACTGCCATAGTGCCCTCGAAAGCTTGAAGTCCGAAAGGTAGATGTAGTGTCGTGGAAGTCCTCTTCAACCGAACTCGGGAAAGGCAGCGTACTTTTTTTGGACGTGTGCCCGCTCGGTCGCATCTGGCGAATATTCACCGTATCCCATACGCAGATTGCACCTTGAAAATGCTAATAGCCGGCGGTATTGACAAGCGCTGTGCTCATCCGGCGCGGACACACGTGTATCACCTCCGCCAACTGGTGTGCAGTCTTGTGGCCAACCTGAACGGCTGCTTGCGTTCACAACCATTGTCAATGGGCAAGTCCGCGTTTGCAATTGGGCTCTCACCAATCTTTTTTTTTTTTCTTTGAATAATCACGATTTACAGCATGCATTCTTTTCGTACAAACAATACTGCAACACGATCGGCACAATCATACAAGATCAGTTCACACAACTTTCTCCCCTTGACATCCAACTACAAAGCGATGTTGTTGCAGCCAACGTAGACGAGATTGTTCTATGAAAAGGGCTTCAGTTAGGATCCCTGGCAGGTTTCCCACATTTATTGGCTACTTACATCCTGGCTGCTTTCGCAACAGACCGTCTGACCAATGCAGGAACCAACGGTGGCAATACAGCCGGTCGCAAGAAGAGGCCCAATGACGGGATCGATAGTGGCGCCCACAAGTGCTTCGATCAGCGCAACGCCGGCCGCGTTGTCCTGCGTACGCAGTTGGTCAGTCCTATAAGAGCGCGGGAAGCAAGATGGCAGGCGACGCCACGATACGTACAGAGACTACCGTTTTGCAGCACAGCGTACTACCGGAGGTGCACGAGCTGCCGCCACGGGCATCCAGAGCCCCCTGGGGCAGCTGCGGCGAGGGAAGCGAGGGCATATACTGGGAAGAGAAGAACGGAGGCGCGAGTATACATTTCAACTGAGTAAGGAGTACTGGAGGCTGGCTGAAGATTGAGGACTTCTCTGGGGAATATGGAACTGACTAGCAGGCATTTTATACCCCCAGGACGAGAGTGAGTACTTGTTTGCTCAAGGGATGATGACACGAAGACGGACAGTGTGCGTGACATTTTGGGCAGAATAACCACATGAGGTGGCCTGATTCATTTTCTCACATGTTCTAAGGGCGAGAGGGGGATTGCAGTGGTAAAATCTTCTTCGTACGTGACTGCCCCTGGACGTGATGTCTGATGGTCGATGGTCGCCATTGGTTATTCCCACTCCAAATGGTCCTCGAGGAGCAGGAACCGAAATCAATTCAAATTCTGCTCTCCCATTGCCGCAGACTTCAGGACATGGGAGCCATCCACTATAATTTCATCCCAATGTGGCCGAGCCCGACAGCAGACGACAAGGTTCAACCTCGAAGGTACAGCCCTTGACAGCTAACTACGCCCATATTTTGATAATTCTCGAATCAGGTACAATATAGTGGAGTGATCTCCCCTTCTGTTGACAGATGGGGGCATGTTTCAGACTTAATAACGCTCTGCATCGGCGGTTTTGCTTGGTAGGCGTATTAAGCATGGGCTTGGATCAGTGGAGGCAATCTTACGTCACGAGTACTCCGGGTTCCTAGTCCTCCATGTCGCGTTACGTTCAATAACATCAACTCGCCACGCGCGTCGCGGGTTATTGTGTACTGATCTGTATTGCTTTTCCGTGCCAATATCCCCAAATATTGAAAACTGAACCTAAGCCATCCTTAAAAA
The DNA here is from genome assembly GCF_024613125.1 of Pisolithus orientalis. Taxonomy (NCBI): domain Eukaryota; kingdom Fungi; phylum Basidiomycota; class Agaricomycetes; order Boletales; family Pisolithaceae; genus Pisolithus; species Pisolithus orientalis. The sequence continues at coordinate 162,737 of NW_026260842.1, read as the reverse complement.
TGAGGCTGCTGTGTCCCTCATGATGCAGAGTTTGACAGCAGCTAGGAGAAAATTTTTTACGAGTGCAAGGAACTGGCCACCGATCGGGTCTCTCTAAACCCGCAGCTGTACCCATGTTTTTGGTGCCCTGTCTGGGCTTCGAAAGTCCTTGACTGCTATTGCTTGGCGGGCGTTGGCGTCTGTCTCGAGTGTAGGCAATTGCATGTTTCTTCTACCAATTCTTTCAGGCGATCCCAAATGTCGCAAAATGTGAAATGCCTAGTGTTCTATCGTGTATAGTCTAAGCACTGAATGTTGAAGTATTGTATTACTCTATTATCATCTGGGCGCTTATTTGGCTCGACATTTTGCGAAGAACAAGGTACGGACATGCGTACAACACGTCATTTGGACTCCGGAAACCCATTTTCACCTTATTTTCGATATTTACAGCCGACGCTTAACAAACGTCATATGGGTCACCACAACTCGCGTTCAGCGTCGCGTGCCTCGTCGCGGTCTGTAGTACGACCATGTCTGCGACTATCGTCTGCGCCTGCAATTTCTTTTATCAGTCGGCACTGGGTTGGGTTCGCACCCCAAAATGATATCGTCGAAAAATTTTTGTTCTGTTTGTCCCAGTTGACCATGCGTCAATCCAAAGTCCTGTTTCCACCACTGCTCTCCGCATCGATCGGCGCGGTCTTACGACCCGGGATCCAATTTGGACACATGGCCTGCATTATGCTAATGTGCATCTATAGTATGGAAAGGCATAACATATGTACTCACTTCGGAAGTTCATCTTATCACCGTGTGTATGAGGGTTTGCGAGAAATCTGGCACAATTACCAACGCGGTATCAAGACAAGGTCGTAGTCCGCGGATCGAGCGGCGGTTGAAAAGAAAGAGGGAGCTCAGGCAACATGGATGCCGATTTCGTCGGATGCTCACTACTACCACCCGAGTGAATCGTCTGCAACGGGGTTGCAACTTTCCGTGTCGAGCTATTCGACATTCAAGGTACTTCTGACGACCGGTGTACGACAGGGGCTAATGGATTTCATCTCTGCGTCTGTGTCTAAGACTTGTGTTGTTGGCTTATTCGGTTTGAGACCTGTCATCTTTGTTCTGGGTTCCGGGACTTGCAGTGGCACCGTACAACGCACTTTGGCCATTCCTACTAACGAACGAAGACTACCACTTGCGAAAAATTCACAGAAAAAGTATGCATAGTCTACGCGGCGTCCCTCAGGCCTGAGATCATGCAAGGCTTCTAACACGATATCATCCGCACGATGGCTTTGGACTTCACTGAAGATGAGGATATGGTATAACTGTCTTTCGTTCTTCTGTTAGATCGTTGGACGTACGCTCAAAGAGTGGATAGCTAATACGATACATGTGCAATGGTACCAGGTCCTGTTGCCAAAGTGACGATCGTGCAAATCCGAAAAGCATTCGAGCTCAACACCTTTGTTGTTCTCTGCGTCACCAACGCTACCGTGTCGCCTATGATCAGACTAGGTGAGGGTCTCATCATCAGCGCTAGAACCGTCGTCGGTACAATGCAAGTCTCTCTCAGGCGCACCGGACACGGAAAAGTCATAACCGAGACCAGTGGTCGACGACACTAGTGCGACGTCATCGAATACTCTGTGCTGCGAGCAGCACCACACAGCATTACCAAAGGCCTTTATATGGAGCTCAAAACGCAAGACTCGTGGACTGGTTCAGCACGGGACTGATTTGATCCCGATCACGTAAGCTGCTCCCGCAGTCAAATGACTTCCACGGAGGGAACGAAGTACTTACTAATGAATCTGACAACAAGTCCTGATAGTTCGTCACGGCGCTCTGCCCTTTCATGGGCTGCAAGTCCCCCTGTCCTTCACTACGTCATTGGGGTTTGAAACACACAAATGCCGGAATATTTTTTCTCATGCGGGTGTGCCGTGCACCTTTGATATTGCGGGCTCTCTGAGCCGGTCTACCAAATATGTGCGGCGTCCCTGTTGACTTGGCTAGTTCGTGCGGTGACATTGCTTTCCAGGGTGCCAATTCTGCCTTTCGATGACGGTGCTATCCCCGAACTGCATTGAAAAGGCAGATCACTAGCCTTGCCGGAATGGATGAGCTTGCCAATTTGAGCGTTTTTGATCTTCACAGCGCCAGCCGAAGAGGATGAAATCCGCATGGAGACGTTTCAGGGAGGCTAGCATACAGACTACGACAGTGCCCTTGAAAGCTTGAAGTCCGAAAGATAGATGTAGTTCCGTGTAAGTCAACTCGGGAAAGGCAACGCACTTTTTTTGGATGTGTGCCCGCTCGGTCGCATCTGGCGAATATTCACCGTATCCCATACGCAGATTGCACCTTGAAAATGCTAATAGCCGGCGGTATTGACAAGCGCTGTGCTCATCCGGCACGGACACACGTGTATCACCTCCGCCAACTGGTGTGCAGTCTTGTGGCCAACCTGAACGGCTGCTTCCGTTCACAACCATTGTCAATGGGCAAGTCCGCGTTTGCAATTGGGCTCTCACCAATCTTTTTTTTTTCTTTGAATAATCACGATTTACAGCACGCGTTCTTTTCGTACAAACAATACTGCAACACGATCGGCACAATCATACAAGATCAGTTCACACAACTTTCTCCCCTTGACATCCAACTACAAAGCGATGTTGTTGCAGCCAACGTAGACGAGATTGTTCTATGAAAAGGGCTTCAGTTAGGATCCCGGCAGGTTTCCCACATTTACTGGGTACTTACATCCTGGCTGCTTTCGCAACAGACCGTCTGACCAATGCAGGAACCAACGGTGGCAATACAGCCGGTCGCAAGAAGAGGCCCAATGACGGGATCGATAGTGGCGCCCACAAGTGCTTCGATCAGCGCAACGCCGGCCGCGTTGTCCTGCGTACGCAGTTGGTCAGTCCATAAGAGCGCGGGAAGCAAGATGGCAGGCGACGCCACGATACGTACAGAGACTACCGTTTTGCAGCACAGCGTACTACCGGAGGTGCACGAACCGCCGCCACGGGCATCCAGAGCCCCTGGGGCAGCTGCGGCGAGGGAAGCGAGGGCATATACTGGGAAGAGAAGAACGGAGGCGCGAGTATACATTTCAACTGAGTAAGGAGTACTGGAGGTTGGCTGAAGATTGAGGGCTTCTCTGGGGAATATGGAACTGACTAGCAGGCATTTTATACCCCCAGGACGAGAGTGAGTACTTGTTTGCTCAAGGGATGATGACACGAAGACGGATAGTGTGCGTGACATTTTGGGCAGAATAACCACATGAGGTGGCCTGATTCATTTTCTCACATGTTCTAAGGGCGAGAGGGGGATTGCAGTGGTAAAATCTTCTTCGTACGTGACTGCCCCTGGACGTGATGTCTGATGGTCGATGGTCGCCATTGGTTATTCCCACTCCAAATGGTCCTCGAGGAGCAGGAACCGAAATCAATTCAAATTCTGCTCTCCCATTGCCGCAGACTTCAGGACATGGGACCCATCCACTATAATTTCATCCCAATGCGGCCGAGCCCGACAGCAGACGACAAGGTTCAACCTCGAAGGTACAGCCCTTGACAGCTAACTACGCCCATATTTTGATAATGCTCGAATCAGGTACAATATAGTGGAGTGATCTCCCCTTCTGTTGACAGATGGGGGCATGTTTCAGACTCAATAACGCTCTGCATCGGCGGTTTTGCTTGGTAGGCGTATTAAGCATGGGCTTGGATCAGTGGAGGCAATCTTACGTCACGAGTACTCCGGGTTCCTAGTCCTCCATGTCGCGTTACGTTCAATAACATCAACTCGCCACGCGCGTCGCGGGTTATTGTGTACTGATCTGTATTGCTTTTCCATGCCAATATCCCCAAATATTGAAAACTGAACCTAAGCCATCCTTAAAAATGAGGCTGCTGTGTCCCTCATGATGCAGAGTTTGACAGCAGCTAGGAGAAATTTTTTTACGAGTGCAAGGAACTGGCCGCCGATCGGGTCTCTCTAAACCCGCAGCTGTACCCATGTTTTTGGTGCCCTGTCTGGGCTTCGAAAGTCCTTGACTGCTATTGCTTGGCGGGCGTTGGCGTCTGTCTCGAGTGTGGGCAATTGCATGTTTCTTCTACCAATTCTTTCAGGCGATCCCAAATGTCGCAAAATGTGAAATGCCTAGTGTTCTATCGTGTATAGTCTAAGCACTGAATGTTGAAGTATTGTATTACTCTATTATCATCCGGGCGCTTATTTGGCTCGACATTTTGCGAAGAACAAGGTACGGACATGCGTACAACACGTCATTTGGACTCCGGAAACCCATTTTCACCTTATTTTCGATATTTACAGCCGACGCTTAACAAACGTCATATGGGTCACCACAACTCGCGTTCAGCGTCGCGTGCCTCGTCGCGGTCTGTAGTACGACCATGTCTGCGACTATCGTCTGCGCCTGCAATTTCTTTTATCAGTCGGCACTGGGTTGGGTTCGCACCCCAAAATGATATCGTCGAAAAATTTTTGTTCTATTTGTCCCAGTTGACCATGCGTCAATCCAAAGTCCTGTTTCCACCACTGCTCTCCGCATCGATCGGCGCGGTCTTACGACCCGGGATCCAATTTGGACACATGGCCTGCATTATGCTAATGTGCATCTATAGCATGGAAAGGCATAACATATGTACTCACTTCGGAAGTTCATCTTATCACCGTGTGTATGAGGGTTTGCGAGAAATCTGGCACAATTACCAACGCGGTATCAAGACAAGGTCGTAGTCCGCGGATCGAGCGGCGGTTGAAAAGAAAGAGGGAGCTCAGGCAACATGGATGCCGATTTCGTCGGATGCTCACTACTACCACCCGAGTGAATCGTCTGCAACGGGGTTGCAACTTTCCGTGTCGAGCTATTCGACATTCAAGGTACTTCTGACGACCGGTGTACGACAGGGGCTAATGGATTTCATCTCTACGTCTGTGTCTAAGACTTGTGTTGTTGGCTTATTCGGTTTGAGACCTGTCATCTTTGTTCTGGGTTCCGGGACTTGCAGTGGCACCATACAACGCACTTTGGCCATTCCTACTAACGAACGAAGACTACCACTTGCGAAAAATTCACAGAAAAAGTATGCATAGTCTACGCGGCGTCCCTCAGGCCTGAGATCATGCAAGGCTTCTAACACGATATCATCCGCACGATGGCTTTGGACTTCACTGAAGATGAGGATATGGTATAACTGTCTTTCGTTCTTCTGTTAGATCGTTGGACGTACGCTCAAAGAGTGGATAGCTAATACGATACATGTGCAATGGTACCAGGTCCTGTTGCCAAAGTGACGATCGTGCAAATCCGAAAAGCATTCGAGCTCAACACCTTTGTTGTTCTCTGCGTCACCAACGCTACCGTGTCGCCTATGATCAGACTAGGTGAGGGTCTCATCATCAGCGCTAGAACCGTCGTCGGTACAATGCAAGTCTCTCTCAGGCGCACCGGACACGGAAAAGTCATAACCGAGACCAGTGGTCGACGACACCAGTGCGACATCATCGAATACTCTGTGCTGCTCGCAGCACCACACAGCATTACCAAAGGCCTTTATATGGAGCTCAAAACGCAAGACTCGTGGACTGGTTCAGCACGGGACTGATTTGATCCCGATTACGTAAGCTGCTCCCGCAGTCAAAATGACTTCCACGGAGGGAACGAAGTACTTACTAATGAATCCGACAACAAGTCCTGATAGTTCGTCACGGCGCTCTGCCCTTTCATGGGCTGCAAGTCCCCCTGTCCTTCACTACGTCATTGGGGTTTGAAACACACAAATGCCGGAATATTTTTTCTCATGCGGGTGTGCCGTGCACCTTTGATATTGCGGGTTCTCTGAGCCAGTCTACCAAATATGTACGGCGTCCCTGTTGACTTGGCTAGTTCGTGCGGTGACATTGCTTTCCAGGGTGCCAATTCTGCCTTTCGATGACGGCGCTATCCCCGAACTGCATTGAAAAGGCAGATCACTAGCCTTGCCGGAATGGATGAGCTTGCCAATTTGAGCGTTTTTGATCTTCACAGCGCCAGCCGAAGAGGATGAAATCCGCATGGAGACGTTTCAGGGAGACTAGCATACAGACTGCGATAGTGCCCTCGAAAGCTTGAAGTCCGAAAGATAGATGTAGTTCCGTGTAAGTCAACTCGGGAAAGGCAACGCACTTTTTTTGGATGTGTGCCCGCTCGGTCGTACCTAGCGAATATCGACTATGTCCTGTGAGCAGATTACACTCTGACAATGCTAATGGCCGACGGTGTTGGTAGGCATTGTGCTCTTCTGGCGCGGACACACGTGTGTCACCTCTGCCAACTGGTGTGCGGTCTTGTGGGTAACCTGAACGGCTCCTTGCGTTCACAACCATTGTCAATCGGTAAGTCCGTGTTTGCAAGTGGGCCACGCTAATATTTTTTTCTTTGAATAATCACGATTTACAGCACGCATTCTTTTCGTACAAACAATACTGCAGCACAATCGGCACAATCATACAAGATCAATTCACACAACTTCCTCTCCTTGACATCCAACTACAAAGCGATGTTGTTGCAGCCAACGTAGACGAGATTGTTCTATGAAAAGGGCTTCAGTTAGGATCCCGGCAGGTTTCCCGCATTTATTGGGTACTTACATCCTGGCTACTTTCGCAACAGACCGTCTGACCAATGCAGGAACCAACGGTGGCAATACAGCCGGTCGCAAGAAGAGGCCCAATGACGGGATCGATAGTGGCGCCCACAAGTGCTTCGATCAGCGCAACGCCGGCCGCGTTGTCCTGCGTACGCAGTTGGTCAGTCTATAAGAGCGCGGGAAGCAAGATGGCAGGCGACGCCACGATACGTACAGAGACTACCGTTTTGCAGCACAGCGTACTACCGGAGGTGCACGAGCTGCCGCCACGGGCATCCAGAGGCCCCCGGGGCAGCTGCGGCGAGGGAAGCGAGGGCATAGACTGGGAAGAGAAGAACGGAGGCGCGAGTATACATTTCAACTGAGTAAGGAGTACTGGAGGTTGGCTGAAGATTGAGGGCTTCTCTGGGGAATATGGAGCTGACTAGCAGGCATTTTATACCCCCAGGACGAGAGTGAGAGCTTGTTTGCTCAAGGGATGATGACACGAAGACGGACAGTGTGCGTGACTTTTTGGGCAGAATGACAACATGAGGTGGTTTGATTCATTTTCTCGCATGTTCCACGTGCGAGAGGGGGATTGCAATGGCGAATTCTTCTTTGTACGTGACTGCCCCTGGACGTGATGTCTGATGGTGGATGGCTGCCGTTGATTATTCCCACTCCAAATGGTCCTCGAGGAGCAGGAACGGAAACAATTCAAATTCTGCTCTCCCATTGTCGCAGACTTCAGGACATGGGAGCCATCCACTATAATTTCATCCCAATGCGGCCGAGCCCGACAGCAGACGACAAGGTTCACCCTCGAAGGTGCAGCCCTTGACAGTTAACTACGCCTATATTTTGATAATGCTCAAATCAGGTACAATATAGTGGAGCGATCTCCTTTTCTATTGACAGATGGGAGCATGTTTCAGTGTTGGCGACGCTCTGGGTCCGCGGTTTTGCTTGGTAGGCGTTTAATTAAGCATGGGCTTGGATCAGCGGAGGCAATCTTACGTCATGAGTATTCCGGGTTCCTAGTCCCCCACGTCGCGTTACGTTCAATAACATCAACTCCCCCTACGTCACAGGTTACCGGTACTAATATGTATTCATTTTCTGTGCCAATATTCCCAAATATTGGAAACCAACCCTGAAACGAGGCTGCTATGTCCCTCACGATCCAAAGGTCGACAGCAGGTAGGGGAGAAAAAATTTTATGAGTGCGAGGAAGTGGCCGCCGTTCGGGTCCCTCTAAACCCGCACCTGTACCCACGCTTTTGGAGCCCTTTCTGGGGTTCGGAAATCTTTGACTATTATTCCTTGGCGGGCGTCGGTGTCTGTCTCAAGTGTAATCCGTGGCATGTTTTTCTAGCAATTTTTTTCAAAATGCAAAATGCAAAATGCCTAGTACTCTATCGTATATCGCCCAAGGACTGAATGGTGAGTCGAGCATTGTATTACTCTGTTGTCATTTGCGCCCTTATTTGGCTCGACATTGACATTTTGAGAAGAACAAGGTAGGGACATGTGTACAGTACGTCCTCCTTTGGACTTTGGAAACCCATTTTCACCTTATTTTTAGCCAACGCTTAACAAACATCACGTGGGCTACCACAACTCGCGTTCAGCGTCGCGTGCCTTGTTGCAGTCTGTAGTACGAGAATGTCTACAACGTTTGCGCCTGCAACCTACGGATTCTATTCCATATCGATCGGCACTGGGATGAGTTCGCACCCCAGAATGATATCATCGAAAAAATTTTGTTCTGTTTGTCTCAGTTGTCAATCTGTCAATCCAGTTTCGCCAAGGTCCTGTTTCCACTACTGCTATCCACACCGATCGACGCGGTCTTACGACCTGGCATCCAATTTGGACATATGCCATGCGTCGTGCTAATATGTGTCCGTAGTAGGAAGGAAACGTACAAGGTATGTACTCACTTCGGAAGTTCCTACCATCATGTGTACGAACATTTGCGAGAAATTCGGTACAATTTACCAACGCAGTATCGAAACAAGGTCGTAGTCCGCGGATCGAGCGGCGGCTGAAAAGAAGAAGAAAAAAGGAAGAAACAGGAGCGAGCTCAGATAACGTGGATGCCGATTTCATCAGACGTCCACTGCCACCACCCGAGTGAAATGTCTGCGACGGGATTGCAGCTGTCCGAGCTATTCAACGTTCAAGGTGGTCCTCGTGACCGAGTGTACGACGCTAATGGATTTCGTCTGTACGTCCGTGTCTACGATTTATGTTGTTGGCTTATTCGGTTTGAGACCGCCGTCTTTGCTGTGGGTTCTGGGTCTTGCACTGGCGCTGTACAACGCGGTTTGATCATGGCTGCTGACTAACGAAGAGTACCACTTGCGAAACATTTACAGAAAAAGTACGCGACGTCCCTCAGGCTCGAGACCATGCAAGGCTCCTAACACGACGTCATCCGCACGAAGGCTTTGGACTTCACCAAGGACGAGGATATGGTATAGCTGTCTTTCGTTCTTCTGTTAGGTCGTTCGACGTATACTCGAAGAGCGGATAGTTGATATGATACGTGTGCAGTGGTACCAGGTCCAGTTGCCGAAGCGACGATCGCGCAAACCCGGAAAGCATTCGAGCTCAACAGCTTTGCTGCTCTCTGCGTCACCAAGGCTACCGTGCCGCCTATGATGAAACGACATGAGGGTCTCGTCATTAACATTGGGTCCATCGTTGGTACAATGTGAGTCTCCACCAGGCGCACCCGACACGGAAAAGTCACGACCGAGGATAATGATCGACGATACCAATACGACGCCATGGAATACTCTGCACTATACAGCATCACCGGAGGCCTTGATATGGAGCTCAAACCATTCGATATCAATGTGATGCTCGCTGCACCGGCTGATGTCAAATTCAACATCTCTAAGATCACGTTCAAGTTGCCCCCCACTTTGTATTACGTTGAGTACGAAGAGCGGTCAATAGAGAAGATGAACCTAGCTGCGAACAAGAATAGTATGCGTACTGACACATTCGCGAGAGAGGTCATGTATTGATGCTCGCCGACAGCTTTTTGGTTCACGTTTGAATGGCATTAATGAGCTTACATGCACATGATGTCGTCGTCACAGTTTACCGATTCGCGACCTCCCTCTGGTATAATACCCTCCCGGGTGAAATTCATAGCTATGCCCAGGGCGGCCATCTCACACTCCTTATTTCCAACCCCACTTTGTCCACTAGCGTCAGTACCACCACTGCCACTACTATTAGTACCTATTGCCGCTCCCCTCAAGCTGTTCCAAAACCTTACCTCGACTGTTCCCTCAGTTGCCTCCTCCGAGTGCACCTGCATCTCTAAAATCCTGTGTGGAGTGTCGCATATCTTGAGGTACGCAAGTATATCCAACCATGTCATTGTCTTGCGCACGAGAACCGGCAAGTTTGAGAGGATGAAAGTTCTGGGAAATATGAACTTGATTACCAGAGGACATGATAGGGGATGCGAAATTGATGTTTAATGAGACGAGAGAGAGGCCTGTAAAATATACCCTATCCAATGGCTTGAATACCTTTGTCGCTCCAGTGGTAGTGTCGAGAATCGAATTGAGCTCACGAAATGCCTCCACAAGGCGTTCTGACATCTTCACAATGGGTGATGTACATAAGCATATACACACTCAGAATACAAAGTACTTGTTATTGGTGGTGACGAAGAATGAAGGATGCACTAACTCGAGACAGCCACACGAGAAGGTTGCGAATGACCAGAGGCGTCGAGATAGCCGTCTAAGTCTGGTCAGCGATACGCTGGTAAGTCAATGGCACTTTACCTTACTGGGTGCAAAACTAAGCCGGAAAACTCATTTAGGAGCTCCATTCCAGGAAGCTGCCTTGGTGCGCCGCGCTGTTGACTGGCACCTTTTGTTCTATGCCTTCTTTCTTCAGGGGCATCATTTACAAGGCTTGAGAGCGTACATTGAACACCCGTGCCACCTTTCAAGTTTCAATGGCTACATGGGTATTATCTGTGTCTTACATTGATCACATTGATCACCCAGCCAACCGATGGGGTCAGTCTTCCTTGTGTGTGCTCGATCTCATACTAGAATTCTTCAACTGGAAGTACTGTGTATGTTCAAAATGAGAACAAAACCAGATGAATCACATGTATGCACCTGCATGGAGCTGTCCTCGGGAAGAGCCCAGATATTGGCCCAGAGGCATATTCGCAGGGCAAGTATGGACACAATTCAGTTCTGAAGGCAACTAAAGACCAGGACAAAGTGCCCAATTATCGAAGCGAGAGTCTGGGCCCACGGAAACGAGATCGAGATGGAGGCTGCACAAAGACGGGACGACTCGGAAGGTGTATGTGGAAGAATAACTAGCTAGATGACCTGTTTCAAATGGTGGCTGCATATTGGGAGAGGTCTATGTAAGGAGTTCTGCTGGAACTCCTGTTTGTTGTGACTTAAGCAGATTCTGCATCATCAACCGCAGCGGGCCTCGAAAATTTCCGCCGTAGGTTTTGGTGGATTAATAGCAAGAGTTTGTACAAGGAAAACGGGTCTGCATCCCGCGGACCGCGCCAATGATTGATATTTTACCCGGCAAGCCGGACTGAAGCAACATCGGGAACAGGAAGTGTTGTTCAGCGTATATCCGTTCCTCACTGCCTAGCTCCTCTCATACGATACACGTACCTTAGATTCACTTCTGTGTATCTAGCATTGTTCCCGTGGGGCGACCGTATCTGAGTACGTGAGGTCTCCATTGGGCAAAGTACACACGGCGCGGTGAACCAGGGTACGCACTGGCTGAACCACCCATCTGGAAACCCTGCCAACGCCCTCAACTTCGTGTCCCAGGCTCGCTCTGACTGTGGTGTCCCATGTTTTCGGCGTTCTCTCATCACCACCTCCAAGCCCGGCATTCTTTCGCTCGTCATCTTCACTCAAATAAGACGCTCTTCAGCTCTGCCTCAAATTCTCTCGGCATGGCCCTGCTTAAAGACTCTCCTGTCGACTAGTTTCTGGTGAAGTTGGTACCAGTCATGACAGGTGGTTATAATGAACGCCAACGGATGAGGGAAAAATAAGCAGACGTGGACGGAGGATCAAAGATAGCAGATAACCTACCAGGATCTTAACCCTTGCCTCTCCTTGAGCACCTTGAACCCACGTAGTCAACTCACCATTTTTGCGGGATCGCCCCTGACGGTTAGACGTTGCAGAACCGGTTTGCAGGTTGACCAGTGATGCCCGTTTTTTTCTATTATCTGGCTGTTGTCAGCATCACCCTCGCCTCATGGTAGGTTTTCATTGCCGAGCGTCTCAGTACCGCTAAGAAATAGCTGCTGTGGCACACTGGATGTGTATTGACGCCAATGTGTGGAGGACCCGAATTCGTGGTATGCACGTTTCGACATACGAGGGAAAGCGTGCGTGGCCGGTGAAGCTTGAAAGCTTGAAGTCAGGGCGAGGACACAGCCACATTGGGCTTAGTCAGAAGGAGGGTAGACGCGGACAAGCACACGTTCTGTTTAGTAGATACATCATCGAGGTGCTTGCCTCGAGCTCAGCTCAGCGCACGGGAGGTCCTCTCCCACTGCTCCACTGGAAGTTAAAGGGGTTATGATGGCGTGGCGGCTAGGATAGTGAGGGCCAGTGGTAGCGAATGAATCGAGGGAAGGTGGGGGTCGAAAGAAGGTGTAGGGCGCTGTGGACTCCGAGTATGCCAAACTCAGATCCTTATGCTCGCTACGGCATTCTGCGCTTTCATCCATGACAGATCAGGTTCTCTGTCCTCTTCTACGTCATTGAGGTTCCGAACGGACGGATTTCGGATTACTTTCACGCGGGTACGCTGCGCATGATATTTGCGGGCTCTCGGGATGTAGTATGTACGACGTACCTGAACTGGCCAGCTCATGTAGTGATGTCTCTTTTCAGGGTCTCCCGAGGACGGCGCTATCCCTATCTATATTGAATAGGAAGATCGCTGACCTTACCAGAATGGATAGGCTTTTTTTGCCTTCGCAGCGCCAGCCCGAGGAGTTGGCGAATGGAACCCGCGTGATGATGTTTCAGAGAAACCGGTGTACAGGTCACACGGAAGCCCGAATCCCGAAAGATAAATACAAGTACCACGTAAGCCTTCTGCGACCGAACTCTCGAAAGAGGCAGCGCACTTTTTTGGAAGCTAAATCCTATATCCGGTGACAATAATGTTGCTGATGGCCGACGAGCATTGTGCTCTTCTGGCCCGAGTATGCGGGCTTAAGGCTAACCTGAACAGCGCGTTACATGCGCTCCTACAGTAAATTTCCGTCCTCATCGTAATAGCGCTATAGCAATAGTCCATTGGTAAATCTGCGCCCGCAGAGGGGCTTCTCGTCTTTGAATCACCACGATTTACAACACGTTTTCTTGGGTACAAACCAAAACTACAGCACGATCGGCATATTTATACAAGACCATTCACACGACCTCCTCGACACTTATTCCACGTACTTGCTGCAACCATTCGTAGACTAGACCTCTCTGTGAAAAGCTTCAGTTAGAAACCGGACAGATTCTCCATGTTTATTGGGTGCTTACTTCAATGCTGATTCGTGCAGCAGAGCACATTAGCATTGCAATTGCCAGTGAAACCCTGCACACTCGGTCGCAAAATAGGGCCCAACGATAGGATTGATGATGACACTGTAAAGGTTTTGGATTTCCTGGGCACTAACTTCGTTGGCCTGCGCATGCAGTCGGTCAGTCCATTAGCATTCCGGGCGCATGATGGCAAGCGACGCTGCGATACGTACAGGGTATATCGTTTGGCAGCACAGGTAATCGCCATAGCATACCCCGCTGCCGCCGCGGGCGTCGATAGCCCCTGGGACAGCCGCAGCAAGGGAAGCGAGGGCACAGATTGGGAAGAGAAGAGCAGATGCGCGGAAGTACATCTCGACTGAGTTGCAAGTATGAAAGGTTAGCTGCGAATTGGAGAGTTCGCTGGGGAGTGTGAGTCTGATCGGCGGGCATTTTATACCCTCAGGATGAAAGTGAGTACTTGTTTGCTCAAGGGGTGATAACGTGAAGGTGCACAGTATGCGTGGATTTTTGGGCAGCATGACCAACGCATGAGAAGGGGCTTCGTATGGCTTGATTCATTTTCCCGCATCTTCTATGGGCGAGAGGGCATAGTGTTCTGCTAGTATAATCGTCACTGAACGTTCACCGGAGAACATTCACACGGCCGCAAGTGAACTGAAAGTGTGAGGTGGGACCTACGAATATATTAGATAATCAGAGCCCATGCACCACCCGCTGAACGTCACGTTACACGTTTGTTGACTTTTCTACGAGTCGTGATCAGGGACCCCAACCTGTGTCCACCTGCCAGCACTGGAACAGTACTGGGAATGGAAGGTAATATAAGGCTCTGCTCCCGCATTGCTACTGAATTTAGGACATGGGACCTATCCCCTATGATTCCATCAAAAAACGGCCAAGCTTGACCGGGTTCATTTTCGAAGGTGCATCCTTTCATGGCCAACCACGCCCACATTTTGGTAAGGTTCAAATTAGACACAGCAAGCCGGAGTGATCTCCTGCTCTTTATGATTGGCAGTTGTGAGCACGTTCGAGTGTTCATCAGCTACCGCGACTCGGTTTTGCCTGGTAGACGTTTAATCAGGAATCAGGAATGGGCGTGGCTTGGTCGAGGCAGATGCCTTACCTCACATTCAAGACGCTAGACTCAAACTCATGGCATGTTCCTAGTCCACCATCCCGCGTTTAGTTTAATACAGCGTTAACTCTTCACGCTTGTCGCAGGATGCTGTGTAGTCATCTGTGTTCATTCTGCGATGGCCCTACATTCTCATGGACACTGATCGAACTTAAGTCGTCGCTATTAAAGAGGCTACTGTGCATTAGAGAAAAGTCACGAGTTGTCGCTGATTACGCCCTTCTATGACTCCATCTACGTATACATACCCACGTTTTTAGAAACTCTTTCCTGGGGATGCAGACCACAGCTGACTATTATCCCTCTCCTAGTCCAAGATCCGGCATGAGCGTCTTTTCCAAGTGTAATCCTAATTTATCGCACTGTCTTCCTGCAATTCCTTCCTAGTTTTCGCGAAATACGTATGCCTAAGTGTCCCATCGTACATCCAGTGAGTAGTGGCATCTCCGCCGGTCTCTGGGAACACAACCTTCTTCAAGGTAAGCGAGGTCAGCTCATCTCGGCGTCCGGTCCTTCCCGTGGCCGGAGGCGTGTAGTGATGGTGCCGTACATCTTCATCAGGGTAAGTTGCCCTTTCGTGCAAGCAATGTGTGCAGCGTGTGCTTGCTGGACCGTGATGGGGGTCGTACATTCGATGCAGCACCACAGATATTGATATTTTTCAATGCAACTTATCTCTCATGCGTACGATACCTATTCACGGACACCCGCGGTAGCGGGACAAATGAAACACGTATCGCGGCCGTAAATGCGGAACCCTTCGAGATTGTTAAAGAAGTTGATGAACGACACGAGCATATCGTCGCATCAACTGGTGGCCGCATTATATCCTTGATCATACCCACTGGACGCCTCGCTCAATCAGAGGATGTGGATGTGACGATGATTTATTCCAGTTCCACCTATGTATCATCACTCACTATCACTCACCAACCGAGCTACCCCGTGTTGCCGTCAGCACCGCTTAGGGAAATCCCCGCTAGAACAACATTCCTAGCTGAAAGGATGTTGCTGAAAGGGATGCGGAGAAAACTCAGCGAAGCTTGCCTCGATACATCAAGGATTGAACTAATATAAAAGAATGGGCTTGGCATTTGATCAGCTGCAAGGTCATCTTATGGGAGTAAGGGCTAGACTGTTGGTAAGTCAGGAGACAGGGTTGGGTAGGAGGGGATCGTGAAAGATTTTTTCGTCGTTAATCACCGTGGACCATCAAGCCACGATTACTCCGAGGACCCAGTACATGTTAATGTACTTATAGGGGGCGTATACACTCGTATACAGCGAAGCAAATAGATAGAGATGGCAAGGATACCGCTGGATACCGGTTTTGTATGGGAAGTTGATAGGTCCTGTGATGCATTTTCATTTGAGAGAGAAGGCACTGTGGAACGATGTTTAAACAGTTGTATCAAGAGAAGAAATGGAGAGTCGGACAGGGTGCAAAGCAAGTGAAGAAATGTAACATACCACAATATTCGGGGACTGTAGACGTGGGAATAAAGAGGAAACAAAGGCGTACGTAGGCACTGATCACGAGGCCACTCCAACTGCCCTGCTCTGGACTTGCGCACATGGTGTCTTAGAATGTACATATTGAGCCCCTAGCCTAGCAGGTCAGCAATGCCGTTGCTATCGCTGTAGCCTCTGAAGGCGTATCAATCACACGGTTTATGAAGGGGTAAATGAGGTAAGTAGGTACTTACTTTGATGACTCGAGAGCGGGGAGCGGATGCGGGAATAAATCCAAGTTACGACTGAAGCGAATTGTCACAATCACTTGTTCTATACCAGGTGCCGCGAGTCCCGAGATACTAATGTATAGAACAAGATAAACACTGCTCGCAAGGGAAGAAAACGTATTGAGATAGCGGTCACGTCAAGATAGCTGCTGCCGAGAGAATCAGGATATGTCGCAGCTGTTACCCTTGCCCAGTGTTGCGACCCGAGCGCAGCGTTTTTAGGACCAGCTGACCTCACCATTTGGCAATTTCAAATCTGTATGCCACCCCGGAGTCTTTCACGAGACGGTAAGTTCAATTGACGATGTCCATTTGATTTTGTGGCACTGCTGTGATTCTTTGCAACCTGTTGAAATACTGCAAATATAGACTCCGAACGCGTGAGTCGCTCATGTGCATGCGTTCTCGCAGGGGGCGAGTTTGTAATCCCCTTTCAAACCCAAGGCTAGAGAATCATCTCACCACCCAATATACCGAAGTTCTCGCAAGCCACCCAGATTGCCCAGATAATGAGTAGGAACCTCACTTACCCTACTCTCCCATTAGTTATAAATGGCTAGCGTTTGCTAGTGCCATCACAGGAACAAATGTGGAACGCCCTGATCAAATGGCCTTACTCCATTGCTTGAACCCCCGCCGCATGTGTCTACGCAATCTCTTCCACCACTGAGCTCACGACGCAGAGAGTGACTAGCTTCATTACAATCCTGGACCAGAGAATGTGCTATACCTTCATCCAATCTTGTGCACGCAGAACAGCTGATGGCATTCCAAACTCCGTCAACCCTCAGAGGATAGCCTCAGAACTACATAGTCGCCCGCAGATAGGCTTCAGCTGTGGAAAACCTTCTTCTCCACATTTGGGATCAAGCCTCCACTAATCTTTCCTCCAGTACTCCTTCAGCAGCCACTACCGCACCGAGCATTAAACGGCCATCAACACGCACGACCGCATTGTCATATATTTCTGTGCATTTTTAAACCCATTTTCATGAGTAATATCCATCCGTGCGGAGGTCCCTCGGGCTCTTTGTTGAGAAAGTTCATGATGTCCGGGGAACTGGTCACATTCCTCCGTGATGACCAGGCGTTAGCTTTGAATGTCAATCAGCGTTTTTCATGTAGGCTCTCCGAAATTACACGGAAGTCAACGCCTTTTGATACGTCGCGTATTGAACACCGATGGTCATCAGGACGAGAAAGATCTTTTCTCGTAAGTAAGATCATAACCTCTTCGACATCACCCTCTCATTCTCTGGGAACCTAAGTAGTCAGTGAACTCCTGGTGTTGGACACGCTTCCCACGGCTGAGGGAGAAGGTGATTTTTCTACCCATGCACATGTTAGCCACCATCGTTTGACCGGAGTTACAAGATCAAAACGCCCCCGTCTCAGACCTACACAACCACATGTCTAAAAATGTAATTAAAAAAATTGCATGGTCAGGTGGGGGACCATGTACATAGAAATTTCTGATAGAAATTAAAACAGTTGATGGAGCTGCCAGAGTGATGCCGATTTATGGCCCCAAAATGATACATTGCTACTCCGACAGGTTTGATAATAACGATAACCTACAGATCTTGTGACTCCTGATGCTCACTTCGCCGCTACTGCATCACTTCATTGCAACAATGATCGCAACTAAAATTCTCTTTTGATTGTCTGAAATTTTTTAGAGGGTAGGGAAGTGTCTGAGGGGCCCTCTGACAGCCTGTATATTCATCTGATGTGATCTGACCTCAGTCCTGGCGAGTTACTCTGAAAACCGCCTCTCTCGAGCAGTAAATGGGTTCCTGCTACCATACAGATGTAATTTATCTTTTAAAAAAGTACCCAGTCATCTTGGGCTATTGTATGACATGCTCTGTGTACGACTCCACGGCTTAGATTGCGGTGTAGGGTGTCGCACTGCATATTTTGCAGCTCTGGTCAAACAATAGTACTGTATGTACGAGCTGTGCCTTCAGTTTACCACATATTCTGACCTGGACTTGACGCGGGTCAGGACTACTTTTTCAAAAACGTTCAACGTACAATGGGAGTGGGCGCGGCAGCATCAAATCGACGAATGACAGAAAATGCTAGCAGCATATAAGCGTGGTGTTGTCTCAACATACATAACTCGCCATTGCTCCTTCTATCAAGCCATTCTCGCGATGCTTCCACCGAACTCCACCTTTTCCTCCCACTCAACAAATCCATCATGTAGGTGCTGCACGTTGAAACTTGCTCAAAATGTCCTTCCCGAAAGATTGTCCAGTCCCTGCCTTGCGTGTATACAATTGCAACTTCCCTGCCCGATACACCAATGTTAGTGGCACTCCCTCGCCATGTTTACGTACGGCCTTCAGAATAGCATTCAGAAGTGCCTCCAATTTAGCCATCGTAGCCTCAGCTTCCCTAGTGTGGGCTATCATCCCCTGGCTATTGATCTGCACCTTCTCTACTGGACCAAACGTGCCACGTGTGTGCTTTGCCAAATACAAGTAAGGTGTTTGCGACAGGTACAACTGAGGGTAGACTTCTTTCCAGTCCAGTTCTCTGCGTGCTGATCTCGTCTTGATCTCGATTACGCTCGACTGAGGAAGGACCGAGCGAGGTGAAGTCAACTTTATTTTCATCCCAAACTGGCTGGAGTAAGCCGAATCATCAGGGAATGCTGATGTTTCTCTCGTCTCGACGCTCATTGCGGAGGAGGCAAAGAGATAGTCATGCTCGCTTTCCAACTCCACACAGGCATCAACTTCGTAACGAAGCAGTACTTTGATTCCCCCGAAATCCTAGCGGTATGGTGAGTGACGGAGTTATTGAGGTGTCATGTTCGCAGTGACCTACGTAGGTAATGATGCAATGGTGACTTATGTTGTCCTCGGAACCACGTCGTGGTTTGGTTGCAGCTAGCTCGTACTCGTGGCCGTATCCACAGAATTTATCAATAGTCACTACCCAGGCTTCTTCACAGCATGTAAGGAGACATGCATTCCCTAGCAAGTCAAGGTCAATGCGAAAGGTCTTGTGATGTTGTTGGTCGACGCAACGTAACAATTTGCGTAGGTTACTCCTGTCCGTGATGAGGTCTACGTCACGGTACTGGAAGTCGTCATTCAGTGAGTCGATGGCAGCAAATATGGGTATGAAAAGGGAGTGATGCCCCATGCGCAACGCGTTGTGATTGACATAATGGATACCCGAGTCGGCCGGAACGGTTGTAACGGTGGTGTTCTTCCATATTCGTGGATATCCTAGTACGCGCTATGTAAGCGTTAATACATAAACTTCTACTAACTTTCCCCACCTGGAACGGCGATACTAGGTGTTGTCCCGTCGACCCACGAATAGGAGGCGATCGGCTTGACATTGCGTAGCTGTACCCTGCTAGGAACATGGGCTGAGGTACCGGGAGAAAAGGTTTCAACAGGCCCTGGATCCAGGCCCTTCAGGAGGAAATCATCATTAGCAAGAGATGGGTAGGTGGCAAATGTCGTTCTGTAAGACATGGTGCTAGCAGAGGTGTTTGGCGGTAGCGCGCGCACCATAATGTCTCGCTTTATAGTGCCAAAAGTTGAACCTAACTGTCGCATTTTGTAAATCGCAGATCATGGTGCTGCGGAGGTCCTAGGACGGAAGAATGACTGGGTGCAATCAAGGATCCCAAAAATGACTGCGCAACCTGTGCAGATGTACTCTCCTGATCGTATTTCGATTCTTATCCTTGTTCCATTTCGAGATTAGGATCGCGTTAGGGCCGAGGGCATATTGAGTTTGAGGCTGTGGTGGTGCGGAGGAACTTGAAAGGAGTCCAAGGTGACCCTGAGAAGTGAGAACATACTGACTGGGAACACAAATTGCAACATGTAACACTTTGCTGGTACGAGGAAAACCCCAGGACTGAACAGAGGATGCATCCCCGGAAGTTGGCCACAACATGTACCTTCACCTACACACCTTGCGCCGACTCCATCACCAGCCGCAAGGCAAGCACTATGGTGATACCCGGCCGTAACCGGCAATACTACCTTCATGTCCACCATATTCATTGTATCTTTGATTTTCATCGGTGTTGACATTGACACCCTTCTCGTGTATCCCTCGGTCAGATGCGAATACAAGGTGGGGGCGAGCAATACATGTGGGGTGCGAAATGCGTGCGTTTCTTTCCTTCTTCCACTCCTGGGCAAGATATTACCGGAATCAAACCGGAATGGATCATCATTTCAATCGTTAGCGTTGGTGGGGTAGGTAAAGCAATATTCGGACTCGTACTTTTCACGACTCATGTGCATTCAGCACGCAGCAACTCGATATGTCGATTCTCAACCTTCATCTCGAAGTAAGGCCAGGGTTTAGAGACAAAGACAAAGAGTCGAATCCATCCATCCCCCTGCCATTGGGTCCTCCCTTTTATCGCATGGAAAAGCATCGGCGTTGTGATTGTAGGTACGTTTTCCTCTCTTCCAGATCCACCACTCAGCAATGTTCAATGTGAAGCGAGCCAAATCACATCACTACTTTTCGATCTGTCCGGGGTGTGACCCTTGACTTGCAAGCACAGACGGGAGCACTGCGTTTTGGGTACGTCCTTCTTTCCTTCCCTGCGCGCCGGACGCCTATCCGCAGTGACACAAACCGACGCTTAAAACAGTGCGCAGACCTACTCTAAGTTCCGCCTCCCAAGTTTCATGATACTGAGGGGGCGTGATTTCGCTACTATCGGAATATTCTTGCAATGCGAATCACGAAACTCATCCATCGAAGTGTCGGCATGTCACACGTCCTTATGTTCTACAGCATCCCATTAATGCATAGGACATACTGCCACGGAACCACTTCCAAAGATCCACACCGTTTCACGTGTTCCACCTATCAACAAGTAGTGCGGTGAGCACGTAGTCAGTATCCACTCCGCAACTCCTCTTGCGAGCCCCTTAGTAAGCATTCTATCCTTATTCGCAACCAAATTCATCCTCTCTACTACCTGCTCATGTTCGATGCAATGCGAGGTGAATGGGAGTTGGTGAGAAGTTAATTTTTTGGGAGATGTTGAATTTACGTCCCTGCAGAGGACATTCGCGACGATAATACTTGATGGACAAGCCCCATTGTTGACCTAACTCGTTGTCGAAAATAGGAATTTCATCGCAATGCAAACAGCTTCAGAGGGGGTTCCCGATGGACAGGACTCGTGGATCGTATGTGGATTAGTGTCTGTCCGGTGTCTGGCACATGGATTGTAATGACTATGTTGCTCTATCGGGTGTTTCGCTCTCTCACTTTGCGATTGCGTGTCATACTGGTCCTAATAAATCTCGCGACTAGGCGTTAGTTTTCGGCGACGTCAATGCAAAGACTTCAATATACGACGATTTTGTACCACCGATCGGTCCGACGTCTTATCTTCCGCAGTAGGTTCAACATCAGGACTGGCTTATTTGATAATGTTCAACATACAATGGTGATCACCTTGTTTACAAGGTCACTCCAGCCCGAAAATGAGACGCTTTTTTCGACATCCGCGCATTTGCTTGTCAATTGACTCCGCACGGCAAAACCCAGCGGTCGTGACTGCGCTCCGGCATGGTGAACAAGGTGCCTGCCGGCGGCGCCGGCCACGTTCTAGTGGACATCGCAGTGCGAAATGTAATTCGGTTTACGTGGAGCAGCACCGCACCGAAAAGCACAATTAGGATGTCTTGATAGATCACAGACAACACTACTGGTACACACAGACCGTGATGGCATAACGGCATTCGAAATTCACCATTACTTTCATCATCCCATTGCCTCCGTTGACCTCCATCCTTCCATCCTACTGTTAACAAATTTGCCAGATAGAAACTACACGTTGGAACTTGTTCTAAACGTCCTTCCCGAAAGGCTGTCTAGTCCCCTCTCTGCGCTTAGGGATACTCCCTCGCCAATACTTACGACTTTTAGAATGGCACTCAGAAGTGCCTCCAATTTAGCCATTGCAACTTCGGCCTCCATAACGTAGGATGCCTTCTCCTAGCTATTGCCACGCGTGTGCTTTTCCAAGTAAAAGTAAGGTGTTTGTGACAGGTATAACTGGACGTAGACTTCTTTACAGTCCAGTTGCCTGCGTGCCGCTCTTGTCTTGATCTCGATCATACTTGACTGAGGAAGGACCGAGCGAAGCGAGGTCAGCTTTACTTTCATCTCGAAACGGCTGAAGTAGGCAGAATCATTAGTGTTGACGCTGCCTTCGTTCCGATGCTTAGTGCGAATAAGGAGGCAGGGAAGGAATCATCCTCGCAACGAAGCAATACTTTGAGCCCTCCGAAATCCTAACCAGTATGCTGTGTAACATAGTGGGCTGGGCGTGATTACAGTGACTTACGTAGCTGATGACGCGATGGTGACTTATTCCGTCTTCAGAGCCACGACGTGGTTTAGTTGCACCTACCTCACACTCGTGGCCATATCCTCGGAATTCTTTGATAGAGGCTTCTTCGTGGCGTATAAGGCACGAAAAGAGACACGTCTTCCCTAACAAGTCGAGATCAATGCAGAAGGACTTGTCATGCCGTCGGTCGATGCAACGTAGCAACTCGCGCAAGTTATTCTCGTCCGTTACGAGGTCGGAGTCATGATACTGCAAGTCGTCGAGCAGTAAATCGACAGCAGCAAATATGGGTATCAGAGGCGAACGATGGCCCATGAATGATACATCGCAATCGACGCAATCGTCAGCGGGAACGGTCTTAACAGTGATCGTCCTCCATATGCACGGATAACCTTGTAATGCATAATGTAAGTTACTAACTTTGATCCTTTTTAACCAACTTGGCTAACCTGGAACGGCAATGCTAGGTGTTGGTGCCCAGACCCAAGAGTAGGAGGTAATCCGCTTGACATTGCGTAGTTGTAGCTCGCTAGAAGCACGAACTGGCTGGCTTGGGAGCAAGAGTTTCAGCTGGTCCTTCCAAGTCTTTCAAGAGAAAACCGTCATTATCAGGAGGTGGGTAAGAGGCCCGAACTGCTGTTCTATAAGACACGGGGTCTCTGTTCATTTATGTAACATACTTCAAAGCGGAACGCCATTGAACCTACGGTCACTTTTTGAAAATCGCAGATTATGATGCCGGGAGTGGTACTGTCCTAGAATGCAACAGTTGCTGGATGTAATCAAAGATTCCAAGGATGACCATAGTATCAGCCAAGTATCAGCGCGTGAGGATTTGAGGTACCCTCGCGATGTTATCCTTGTTCGAATTTCGGGGTCCCAACCACTAGGGGAGCGTATTGTGTCGTTCGACCGGGGTACACATGTTGGAGCGGTGCGGATAGCCGGTGGGTGTAGTGGTTTCTAGTACGGTTCCGGGTACGACTGAACAGGGGGGTCCGTCCGTCCGTTTGGAGAGTATGCGGCAATACTGCGCAAAAAGAGGAAGAGAGAACAAACTTTATTACAAACAGGAATCTGGCGAGGCGGTGTGGGCGCGCTGAAATGAGAGGCGAAGACCGAAAATTATCACGTGGTGACAACGGAGAGCCTGTTGGTGTGAAGTTATTCGTCGTGTATTACTCCAACAGACTCGTACGGTCGACGCCGTCCGGGTTCGGCGAACTTACCGAAGGTCGGCTTGCACTGAAGTTTGAGTCGTCCTTGCTCTTCAGACAAGAGGAACATAAGAAACTCGCAGCAAAGACGATGTGAACGACTGTAACCAATCCATTGCAGATTTTCACCGAGTATCTCTTCAATGGTTCAGTTTGTGTTTGTGTGAAGGGTGGAGTACTTATCTTTTAATAGCCAGCATGACTTAGACTCGATCCAACTACTGTCGGACCCACATTGCAATTGGGGCCGCTACGCGTGCCTTCGTTATGGCAGCCCTTATTGCTTTCAAATATGAACTAGCCCCCAACTTGACCCCCTAAGAATGGTTGCATCGGATTGCTGCTTGCCGTTCTTGCGACCAAGGCAGTAGTTTTTGCCTGTCCGAGTCTCGTAGCGTAACGGAGGTGAGAAGGAGGCGGCTGGTCGCTAGATGTGCATCGGTCGTGGCTAAAGTACCCTGGGCCCTGTAATCAGTTATGCAGTGACGACTCTACTCCCCTTGTGCCCCTATGTGAACCAGAGAAAACCAGTCGCCTCTCGGTGGCTGCTAGTTGGAGTGCTAAGCTCGTATGTGTACCTCAACCACACATCTTAGAACTGACATCGACTCTCAGGAACATGTTTTGGGCAGCACTCGATGCAAGGGGGTTCATTTTCATCCCCAATGTGTTTTGTTTTTCTTTCTTCTTTCCTAACCTGCATTTCCGTACCAAACGCATTCAGGCGTACCTATCCATTGTTGAATGAGACGCGCGCGTTGTGGACGCCAGGTTGCCACAACGATGCCAGGATTCATCAGTACCATAATAGGACATCGACTTCTTCTAACAATCATCCGGATTCTGGTGCACAAGCACACGACGTCGGGCATATGCTTTCTGGTGAGTTCCCGGTTGATGGTGCCCAAGAAGCACACCAGCTTATTACAGTAGGGAACGTAAATAACATACTCGCAAAAAAGAGTTTATCTTGCACGGTGAGCACACCACGTTCAACGTTTTCCTGCAACGCTGATCATTAGTAACCAATGACTATCTTTTGGTCTGCCCACAGTTCACACCGACAGCACTCCCGGATGTCTACATATCATGTACTGCCTGAGGGAGCAGGTGAGTCACCAACGGGTGCTCACCCGTTTTCTGAGGAGAGCGGATCCTCCGCTGGTCCTGTAGGTAACCCTATGATCCTGGTTAGGAAAAGGTATGATATCGAATGGAAGTCGTGAATCCACACAGATATCCTATCTGCGTAAGAACCACAAAGCCCTCGTCCAGCGCTCAGCATCAACGCATCATCCGGACTTCGCAGTGGGTTCTTCACTCCGTCACAACATTCTGAAACACCAGGACTAACTCGTTCGATAATTTTCAAATTACAACGGCGATGGACAATGCAGCGCGAAGTACAACTCGGTTTACATGGAGCAGCTCCGAACCAGAAAGCACCGTAAGGATGCCCGGACAAGTGACAGAAACACTACATACTAGTACATACAAATCGTGATGTCATGGCGACATTCGAAACCTGCCAATGCTTTTTATCATCCCATTCTTGCATTGCCTCAGCCGACATCCTTTCCTACTGTTGTTAACAAGTTCGTTAGATAACAGTTGCATGTTGGAATTTGCTCGAAATGTCCTTCCCGAAAGGCTCTCCAGTCCCCTCTTTGCGCTTATACAACTGCAACTTTCCTGCACGATACACCAAGCTTAGTGGCACTCCCTCACCATACTTTCGTACGGCCTTCAGAAGGGCACTCAAAAGTGCTTCCAATTTAGCCATCGCAGCTTCAGCCTCCCTAGCGTGGGAAGCCATCTCCTGGCTATTAATATGAACCTTCTCCACTGGACCAAATGTGCCACGTGTGTACCTCGCCAAGTACAAGTAAGGTGTCTGTGACAGGTATAACTGGGGATAGCTTTCTTTCCAGTCCACTTCCCTGCGCGCCGCTCTAGTCTTGATCTCGATTACGCTTGACTGAGGAAGGACCGAGCGAGGTGAAGTTAGCTTTACTTTCATTCCGAAACGGCTGGAGTAGGCTAGGCCATCAGAGAGTGTGGACGGTCCTCTTTCCCCGATACTCAGTGAGGAGAAGGAGGCGAGGAAAGAATCATCCTCGCTCTCCGGCTCCGCACAGGCATCAATCGCGAAACGGAGCAATATTTTCAGTCCCCCAAAATTCTAGCAGTATGCTGAGTGATGGAGTTGACTGGTCAGGTTTGCGGTGACTTACATAGCTGATGATGCGATGGTGGCTCGTCTCCTCTTCGGAGCCGCGGCGTGGTTTAGTTGCGGCTCGTTCGTACTCGACGCCGAATCCGTGGAATTCTTTGATAGTATCCGTGAGGGTTTCTTCACAGCGTGTAAGGAGACACGTCTTCCCTAGCAAGTCGAGATCAATGCGGAAGGTCTTGTCATGCTGTTGGTCGATGCAACGCAACAATTTGCGCAAGCTATTCCTGTCCGTGATAAGATCTAGGTCACGGTACTGGAAGTCGTCACGGAGTGAGTCGACGGCAGCAAATATGGGTATGAGAGGGGAACGATGACCCATGAACAATGCATTGTGATCGAGATAACAGAAACCAGAGTCAGCAGGAACGTTCGTAACGGTGGTGTTCTTCCATATTCGTGGATATCCTAGTATACGTTAATGTGTGAGCGCTATTGAGGGATCTCCTACCAGCTGGGCTCACCTGGAACGGCAATGCTAGGTGTTACTCCGTTGATCCACGAGTAGGAAGCAATCGATTTGACATTGCGTAGCTGTACCCTGCTGGAAAAACGGACTGCTGGACTGGGAGAAAGAGTCTCAACCGGTCCTTCTAAGCCTTTCATGAGGAAACTGTCATTAGGAGGAGGCGGGTAGCTGGGAGCTGTCGTTCTCAGGCGGTAAGACATGGGGGTTCGTCGTTAGGCTGCAGGTATTACGATCTCTTCTCTTTTATATAAACACTTCAAAGCGGAACGCCGTTGAACCTACGGTCACTCTTTGGAAATCGCAGATCATAACGTGGTGACTCGAAATGACCACACAGCATGTGCAGATTCAGGGTATTCGCACCCTCGTGATCGTATCCATGTTCCAATTTCGGGGGGAGGAAGCCCTTGCGTATCACAAGAGAAGATACGAATATCTGTACCACTGAGATTACGCTTGATCACGCCCGGTGGCGAAAAATGAGTATGATACGGCCAAGATCGAGTCTCTCGAAAAAGTGTGATATTGAAGGTAGGTCGTGAATTCGTACAAGAATTTCTCATCGATATCCTATTACGACGATGCTATCACTCGCCTGCAAAGCCTACCAGGACTCCATGTGACCCACGAAGCCCTCGTCGAGCATCAACACATCACGTTGATTTGTTCTTCCACACCATCGCCTTATACATCTGTCCGAGGACGTACTGTCTCGGCAACCACTGCGAAATGTATACCTTCCAGGTATTCCACCCAAGGGACAGATACGGAGGTGGGCACGGTACCAATGCCTTCGCCACGACCTCTCTGGCAAACGCGTCGGTAGGCATACTATCCTTATGCGCAGCCAGGTTCATTCTCTCTATTAGTCGGTCTTCATACTCGACGTAGTGCGAGGTCGGGGGTAACTTGAACGTGAGAGCTTGGTTTTTAGAGATGTTGGATTTGACGCCGCCCGGTACGACGAGCATCACTTTTATACCGAACGGTTTGAGCTCCATATCAAGGCCCTCGGTAATGGTGTGGAGCGCAGCTTTGGCAGCGCAGTACAGAGTATTCCATGGCGTCGTGCTGGTATCGTGGATCATTGCCCTCGGTCATGACTTTCCAGTATCTGGTGTACCGTGGAAAGAGACTTACACTATACCAGCGATAGACCCAACGTTGATGATGAGACCTTCACGTCGTTTGATCATAGACGGCACAATAGCGTTGGTGACGCGGAGAGCGGCGAAGGTGTTGAGTTCGAACGCGTTTCGGATTTGCTCAATCGTTGCCTCGGCAACTGGGCCTGGTACATGGCACATATATCGTATTAGCTATCCACTCTTCGAGCGTACGTGCAATGACCCAACAGAAAACTGAAAGACAACTATAACCATACGCACCTATAGCTAATGCACCCGCATTATTCACGACAATATCTATCTTCCCCTGTTCCTCTAATATCTTCTGCACCGCGGCGCTAATATCCTCCTCCTTGGTGACGTCCAAAGCCATCGTGCGGATGGTATCGTGTTGGAAACCCTCCATAGTCTCGAGCCTGCGGGACGTCGCGTAGACAATGCATCCTTTTTCTGCAAATTCTTCGCAACTAGTAGTTTTTGTTAGTTAGTGGGAACGACTAGACCATATAGTACAACGCCAGCGCAAGATCCAGAATGCAGGAAAAATTTGGCGACGGCCAAACCGAATAAGCCAAGACGAATCTTAGACACAGACGTACAGATGAAATCCGATACCCCCCGTCGTACACCCCGTCACGAGGACCACCTTGGGTGTTGAATTGCTCGACATGGTTTGCAGTCTTGCTGCGGGCGTTCACGCGCACGCACCATATCATATCGGGTGAATCACGTGATGGATCCATTCTCTTCACACGCCGCCAGCTCTGCGGAATAACAACCCGTCTCGCGTTGGTGCTGACTCCAACCTGCGTGGACCTCCTGCAAACCATTCGTGCAGAGACTCATCAGAAAGTCTCATCATGATCAATATTAATCAACTCTGCACTCACCCACCCGAGGTCTCATGCACCTAACTTCTTGGTTGATCGAAAACCTACCCTCAAGCTTGCTGAAGTCAACAAACGTGCCGGGAGGCGCCTATTGTGAGAAGATGGTCGTATTCATCATACACCACCTCGGGTGACGGGAACACGTATCTTGGACCCTGACCACACATCGAGACTTGTTGAGTACGAGGTTTTGATCTTTGCAGTATGGATTCACTCACCAGTTATAGCTACACGATGCGACTTATTGACGTTGCTGCTATACTCGACATTGAGATGAGCATCGACGAAGGGAAGGAGGTTGACACTGCAACCGAAGTCTTCGGAGAGTTTTATGGCCCCGCCCTCACCGAAAAAGAATATGGCATTCTATCGCATTGCTGGGGCGTGGTGGAGCAGAACGAGAAAGAAGTGTTTTTCTAGGAGATGGAGCAATTCGTGACTATGAGCCAAGGGAAGAGGACTGGAATCAGAGGGCGTACCGGGTACAAGAAGATAAACGACACCTGCTGAGAAGCTCAGAAAGATGGTCTGGAGTGGGTGTGGATCGACACTTGCTACATCGATAAAAAAAAGCAGCTCCGAGGTATCAGAAGCAATCAACCCCGTGTACCGGTGGTACGAAAATGCGGAGCGATGTTACGCCTACCTACATGATGTCACTGGCAACCCTTGGACGAATGAGGAAGAGTCGACGGCAATTTCAAAGTGGTTTTCGCGAGGCTGAACACTTCAAGAACTTGTTGCGCCGAAGGATGTTCATTTCCTTAACCAGGAGTGGGAATGGATTAGCAACAAAGCAGAGCTCGCAGACACTCCAGTCGCATCACACGAATCCCAGAGCAAGTCTTGGAGGAAGGATTGGATCTTGCACGTCCCAGCGTAACCCAGATTATGTCTTGGGCTGCTGACCCTACAACGACACGCGAGGAGGATCGAGCGTATTCGCTATTGGGGCTCTTCGGCGTGCACATGCCAACGCTGTACGGAGAGGGGAGACGTGCATTTCGTCGTTTGCAGCTTGAAATCATTTGCACGTCCAACGACCAGAGCATCTTTGCGTGGGGCCACACACGAAAGTCTGGGTGTTCCGGTAGCTTCTTAGCAGATGACCCGAGCTGCTTCAGTGATTGCCAAGGCATCGTTTCATCGGCACCCAGTGCATTCATCAGTATCTTCAGGAAAGACATCCCTGAAGAATAGCTCCGCAAGCATCCTGCCGAATGATTGCAGATGTCCACTACTAATAATGACTTGAAATATGGTTGCCCGCTGGAAACCTTGGACCAATCTGCGAGGTCAGGTTGGCATGCTGTGAGCTATCCAACTTCACGGGGATCACTGTACACCAAGTACTTTTCGAGTCCACCTATTTCAGAAATTTTGGCATTCCGAGGCGCTCCAGGAAATGGAATTCAAGCAGCACGTTCTTCCTTATAAAGCAGCCAAGTATTCGTCTACATTCACCTTTGAGCTACATGACCAAACACTTTGCCACGATGGCTTTGTCCGGGACCATATCCTGCCCGAGGATGTAGAAGTGAAGGATCGTTCGATCACCCTCTCTAGTCACAAGGACTTCGCTGCGATTGCTTATGTCCGTAGGAAGGATGACATTCGTTTTCTGGTACTGCTCAGTTACGGCGGGGGCGAACGCTCGGTATCTGCCCTCTTGTCCCCCGAAAAATTTCAGCAGAAGGTGGCGTTCCTTCGGTCAGGGGCCTTGGAAAGACTGTTCAACAAGGAGTGGAGGAACCATGGCACTTGATGCAACACATTCGATCTATTCAGGGTGCAAAGGTAGTCCATGAAGCGTCATATATCAGCCCGTACCACTCGCTGGGCTGCACAGTTACAATCGATATCGCCAAATGCTCTGGTTGTACGCGCGAGGACCACGTAGCTTCTGATGTTGGTGTGCTTCTATGTTGAACCTCCAAATATCATATTCCCTAATGGTTACATCTTCATAGCTCGCGGACGCTCCTCATGTGCCTGGTGTGAAGTGGAATTGCCTCACGCGTAGCTCAATGGTAAAATCCTCATACATGCCCTTGTCGCTGATGGAATCAGAACTGAAGGTGAGATCAACATCTATTACATGTACTGTGATATCTAATTGCAACAGTTGGGTGACTATGGCAGCGCCCCCCAAGGCGGAGATATCATCGAACTCGCTACAGGTCTTGCACTTGATCCCGTAGAGGATGACGTCCGTGTCATACATGGCTCAGCATCGGGAAGAGTTGAATTGTGGTCATGCCAGTGCAAGACGATCCGAAACACTTGATCTTTGATGATCGCATTGCCCTGTATAATGTGACCAGCTGGTCACTCCCCGCCAACCATTGGTTTGTCTCTTTGCTGAGAGCATTGTCCTCCCGTCTTGCAGGTAGACTCCTAGTGACAACTATTACAAGCTGCTCAGATTACCTTCGCCTTGTTCCGAGACGTTTCTCCCCGTCCAGTGGCACATTAGATCCGGAAACATGGCAGACCCTCGACACCTCTACTCATTTATGCTCGGTGATGATGCCCCTGGCTTGGCGTCAAATGGATTCAGATAGAGAGGTTATGAGGATGCTTTTCAGAATCCTGTGAGTACATCAATACATGTTCGTTGACGCTGAGATCAATGAACCTTAACACATAGAGATAATTTCTCTGTTCTAGTTAGATGGGCAAGTCTCTTATTAACTCCTTTTCAATCTGTCAGCTTGTGAGTATCTCTTCTGGTGGGCAAGTTGGACGAGCCAAAGCATTTCGGCGAGACGGTTGCTGTCGAGGCTGCTGCTGAATTCTTTGTAGACGTATTTGGAGGCAGCAATTTCAACAACTTTGTGTGCATTTTCTCTTTGTTCGTATTGATTGTGTGGCCTCACGTCGTCTACCAGGATACTCCAGATCGGGAGGATGGGATTCTTTAACGAATTTCCCTCAATAATGGAGACGGAAACCCATGCTGAATCCAATACTAGAATAGATAAGGGTGAGTAGTGACAATGAGATGTGTTCATCAATACATATAGGCCCTTCAGGTAGTGCCCCAGCTCAGGATACGTCTGAATGCGGAGAACTGACTGTAATAGTGCAGACACACCGTATCAACACATTGGTTGTTTTCTTAGCGGAGATTAATGACTGGGCGTTCGACATCCGACTAAACCCTGAATTTGAGTCGGAGGTTGGCTCTGACTCACAGGTTGTCTCTAACTATATTGGCCGGGCGAAATTGTGGAAAAATGTGATGGAATTGAGCTCAGCACCCTTCGCTGCTAAGGTGAGTCTATTCCTATTCGCAACTTAAGGCAAGCGGTGTTCATTACATGATGTGAAGGTTTTTCAAGTCGTCGCTATTGTATACGGGGGGTGGGAATGTAGGTAAGGTAACACCACGTCTTCAACTCTACTGCTCACTGGTTGCAAGCCTTCACAGTCTAGACACTGTGTTTGATAGGTAACTGCATGCCATGCCACTCACTCAGTGTCATGTACCCATAATGTTTTCCAGACGTGAATTTCTCTCGGAGGTAGAGCAAATCAGGAAGTGGCGAGAGATGCTTATTGGGACCATTGATGGGCATGAAAGGCGGACACCGGTTGAAGATATTGCAGGAAAGGTGACTTCTGGTCACTGTTATTGCTGGCTGGCTAGCTGAAGGTAGGCGAACACTAGATCTTACAAAGGTGTTGGCGTGGAGTCGCATCCGAAACTGCGCAAGTGCTAAGAGAAGCATGTAAATTCCCATCTGATGCTAACTGACATGGTTTGGAGGCTGCTGATCGGTTCATCAATGATGATGCTGTGGAGGACACACGTCAGTCTCGAGTCCGTGTAAGTTTCTTTCTGCATCCAAGAACTGAGTCCGTAATACTTTTACTAGCATCTCTTCGGCATTGAATGGGTTTTCAAGAAAGCGATTGATTATATCCTATATGATAGCCTGGATCCAGTGCAACGGTGAGCATTCTCACGCGCTGTAACAACTCAATTACTGAGCGCATTTTCACCAATCCAGGATGATGGATGACGCAGCACATGGAGTCTCGAAGTATCAGTTATTACTCAGAGAACTGGCTGAACTGGCCGCCCAGTGTAACGAAGCACTAGACACGCGCTGAAACGAAAGCGAGGGACGGATGTTTTCCGCGGAACTCCTGGTTCTGCCACATAAGAATCAAGTCCTCACTGGACCTTCAACGATTTATTCATGTTACGAGCCAAGATCGAGGCGTGGATGGCTTGTACGTGAGAGACTGGACTGCATTACAGTATGCCATTTGCTCCCCCACATGACGAGATCGCTCCTCTGGTGTATGGTTACCCTGTAAACCCGACGACGACTGAATTCTTCTATGTACATGTAATGTCACCCTATTAGGTGTTACCCAAGGCAATGTCCATGTCATTTCTCCTCAGTTACGCTAGTCCTAGTCAACTCCGAACAAGAATCGTTCACAGTAGATGATGATCTGTTGCACCACTCGACGGCGCTGTATCGGTCTTCACATTACCCACACTTTTGGCCGGTCGACATCGTGACGACGACGGTATTATTTTTTCTGCTTCCCTTTTTCCTTTTTGTTTGGAAGTTCGTAGACATTTGTCGCCAATGAGCCGGAAGTGTGCATGACTGGGAAAATAGGATAGTGTGCACATTGCAGGTCCAGCTGTTGAAGGGACAATTGAGGAAATCCGGAATGTATTCGAGCTCCACACCTTACCGGCTATGACTGCGCAAAGGTCTCATCGTCAATATCGGTTTGTCGCTGGCATGGTGTAAGTCGTCTCCATATACTTCGCACTAACTCTGTCCCACTCGCAGATCACTACTGATGACGACAGTGTCCACAATGCCGGAACCGCACCCGGGGGAACGCCCTTCTACGCTTCTAAAGTTGCACTCCACAGCATCGCTAAAGGGCTCTCGATGGAGCTCCAGCCTCTTGGTATCAAAGACACGCATGTCGCACCCGGAGGCGTCAAATCCAACATCTTCAGAGGCCAGTCTCTCACCTTTAAACACTCCCCAATATTGCATTATGTTGAGTACGAAGGACAGATGGTGGAAATGACAAATTTGGTTACAAATGAGAGGAGTATGGATATGTCCGCTGGATTGGTCGTCAAGGTGTTGGCGACATACCCGTGATTATATCTGTCGATAGAATGGAACGCACGGCAAGTACATCTTAGGGAAGGTTGGCGTAAGGATGTCAGTCTATTCCGGAAAATTTGCAGGTGGCTGTGCCCACAGTACTCGCCCACCAGCTTCTCCCTCCGCGAACTCCGAAGATTTATGGGCTCACGGTCAACAGGAACGGCTTCAAAATGATCGCCGGCTGGCTCTCACAGCTACCGTGTGCGCCACGACACCGACAGTTCGCATCTGCCCATAGTGATACCAACACCGGGAACGCACAGGACAGACACCCACGCCAACGATGGCCACCTTCAGCAAAACCACCTTTGACGCTCTCTCCTACGCTTCCTCACGCCCAACGTACCCCCGTTCCCTGTACAATTATATCTTCGACTTCCATCGCCATCGATATCGGCCCTCTTCGCAATCCCTGAAGACGGATGCAAACGCAAACGCAAGGTGGGGGCGGGCAGTGGATTTGGGTTGTGGAACGGGTGCGTTTCGCTCGTTCTTCCATACTCTGGGTAGGGGTATTGACTGGGGTGCTACTGGATTCCTGGTATGCATTAATCGCTAACCGCTATCATCCACGGATAGGCCAGGCAACATTCGAACTGACGCCTTTCACACATGTCCTCGGGATCGATCCCAGCGAGAACATGATTCAATCAGCACGCGAAGCTCTGAAGAAGCGTCAGCCCCAGCTGCAGCAAGTCGATGACGTATCTGACGTCGGTTCCCGGCCTCCTCAGAGCCCAGGACAGACGATCGGGTTCATTCAGTCCCCTGCTGAGTCACTCGATTTTATCGCAGACGAAAGCGTCGATCTCGTCATTGCAGGTTCGTTTTCCTCTCTTTCCTCCTGTTCATTCCCCTTTGGCTCTCCGATCTATCACTCAACAATGCTCGTCGTGTCGTGATTGCTTCGTGTAGCCCAGTCATGTCACTGGTTTGATTGGTCCAGGGTTTGGCCCCAACTCGCAAGGATACTTCGTAAAGGCGGGACTGTTGCTGCTTGGGTATGTTCTCCCCCTGGCATCGACTACCGTTGACTCAAGCTAATACAATACAACGTGTGCACAGGTCTACACTGAGTTCCGCTTTCCCACTCACCCTAATCTCACTCCACTTATTTTGCACTATTCTGAATCCCATGACACGACATCATCCATCGGACGATATTGGCAACAACCTGGTCGGAGCATCTTATGGAGGCATCTCTTGGATGTTCCTGAGCCTAATTCCATGCTTGACGCTACCACCGGAGCGACGGAAGTGTTCGAGCCATTAGACAGGGTATATTTTACAGGTCTGTTTATCCTCTCATTACCCATTAACTGAGCCTCACCTTTCCGCATCCCCTATCATGTCTTCTGGTGATCAGGTTCATATTTCCCGGAACTTCCACCCTCTGAAACCTTGCCGGTTCTCATGCGTAAGATGATGACGTGGTTGGATATACTTGGATACCTTGAGACGTGGAGCGCTCTACACGCGTTCAGAGAAATGCACCCAGAGGATGCAGCGAATCCCGAGGGACCAGTCGAGGTGAGGTTTTGGAACAATTTGAGGAAAGGGGCGGCACTCGGCGCTGCTGGTAAACAGAGTGGGACTGAAAATGAGGAGTATGATATGGTCGAGCCGGATGCGGAGGTCGAGGTTGAGTGGGGTGTAGATATGATCCTCGCTCGAAAAAGAGCGTGATTTTGAAGGCAGATCGTAAATTCATGCAAGCATTTTATCGATATCCTTTTACAACGACGCTATCATTGGCATGCAAAACCCACTGTCGAGTGGCGCTGGTCAAACCGAGTAAACCAAATCTCCCCCCCCCCCCTCTCCCGCATCATCAATATTGGATGATGAATTCCTCGACATGGCTCTCAGTCTCGTCGCGGGCATTCAAATGTTCACGCTTGGAGTATATCACATGATGCATGATACATAATGGATCATTCTGTCGCAAGCCACGGATCCAACCCAACTAATAGTGTCGCAAATCGGCATCCATATTGTCTAGGCTTGCTCTTTTCTATCTCATACACTGCTCAATCCGCGAATTACGACTTAGTCTCGACACCCCACCGACAATTGTGCCGGATTTCCCGCAAACGTTTGTACACAGGATGGTAAAATTAACGAAAGCTGAAAGTACCTTGTAGGTTTCCCCTACTACTGTATGTACAAGCACTGGACTATTACGGGAAGACAGCTTCAATGTTCATTACCGGCTACGTTCGATACCACTTTGTCCCGACGGTGAAGAGTCCGAATCCTATCTTTCGACGACGGTCACCCAATGGCACCGGGATGGCACCGAATATCCATCGCGTCTCTAGCGATCCCCAAGCTCCTTCCGAGCACCAACTTGGCCTTAGACAGCGGAGCTATCGAGGCATGAGGGATCACCCAACTTCGTGGCCGAGCTATGTGTCGGCTAACAGGCTCTTCTATCCGCGAAATTTTTCAGGTATGTGTCTGGCAATTTCTTGGGTTCGTTTAGTTTTCCATCGCCTGTACTTTCCTTGAAGAGTGGTGTGATGTTGTATCGACGTTGACAATGCTGGTGGGAGAGCTTGGATCTTCCGTCACCTTCTACGGTAGAACCGCCCAGACGCTATGGGTCACCTCTGGCTAAACCACGGGCATGTCTTCTCTAACGTTCTCTATTGAGATCAAGCTTTAGCTCGAGCGTCGCACAAGCACTGAGTGTTTTTACTGGGAACCCACTGGAAATACAGGTATTCTCTGCGTTAAACACCAACATGGAAGCAACATTTGGACTCACTCTTTTTGAGAGCTTTTTTCGCATCAAATCCCCACAAGAACGTGATCCGATCGGTACCTGATGCGGTAGCGTTGACCAGGTCGGCAGATGGCAGCACCATAGCCATTATTCTCATTTGGACAGCACGATGTTAAAGTAGGTCGTGAATCTATACGAATTTTTATTTTTCTATCGATAGACCTGCAATGCCGCCTCCTTCTACACCTTCTACGTGTGTATTGAAAGCATCGATGCACTATACATCGTTGTTCTCGCGCACACACCTGTCTTATACACGTGCACCAAGACATATGGATTGTCTCGGCAGCCAATATGCAATCCATTTTTTCCCATACGTTCTGGCTCATCAGCGAACACGACCGCACTACAGGTATGTTGCTAATGCCTTTTCCATTACCATATCTCAGTAGGTATACTTTTCTAACTTGCAGTCAAATTCGAATTCGTCATGTCTATCGTCCGCTTATTGTTGCTCCACGTGGGTGGCAAGGTCAGGACGGGTTCGAGGGAGAGAGATTGGTATTTGTAGGTGTTGGATCTTGGGGTATGACATCCAACTACTTTGATCTTTCATTGATATAGTGCAAGTTTGTAAGTCGTCTACACGCACCTCATATTTCCTCGTACCCCTGGCATGTCATCACTTATGATGACCATGTTCACAATGTCAGAACGGCGCCCTAGAGCTTGTCCTACTGCAACGCTCTATAACATCGCCGAAGCCCTTTCGATGAGACCTAAGTCATTTGATACCCCAATATTAATGATGAGACCTTCACGGTGGTTGGTTAGACGCCAGGATCGCGTTCGAGATGAATAACATGGCGAAGGTGCCCAGTTCGATTCTATACCAGGCTTGCTCAGTCATCGCTTCAGCAACTGAACCCACACTTCGTGTATTACCCCATCCCTCATCAGTCAGTTTGTTCTTCTAACCCCTGACGACAAATATCCCCGAACGTGTCTAAAAAGAACCAAAAGAAATGAAGCACAATAGACAGAGTTATCGGGGTCGCTGCCTCGCGACCTTCGACGGTAGGCCGGTTGAGGGACTCGCAAGACTTTTCTTCTGTACAATCTACGTCATTATTAACAGCTCAGCAGCTCAGTTGGTAAATTTTCAATCGCCCGCTCTTGGTGTCCTGTGTTTGTGGCCTGCCTGGTTTCTTGAAGCAAGCCCTTACTATCTACCGTCGTAGAGCCCACATTTCATCGCAGCTGTCAAGGAGTGATCCAGCACGTACTACGGACTAGCATGGTCCCGCTTGATTGCAGGTGTAACGTTGACGGCAAAATTGACTCCAAGTTCGCGTATGCAAGATCAACCCCGGGCCGCATAATACAACGCAAGAACAGGTCGAATTGGACTTGATCCCACTATTCACCTGTCAGCAAATTCTGAGATCATCTCGAAGCGAATTTGATACCTTACCCAGCTGTTACTGAGAAAAACGACATCATGCTCGTCTTTTCACAACTTGTAAGTTTGCGTGCCTTCGCCCTTCGCGCGGAAGCCTATTCTCGAGCCGAAGTAGACGCCAGTGCATCACGGCCGTGAACACTGCTCGCCCACTACAGCTTGGAGGCCCCGATCGTGAGAAAAATTTCGTGATCATCGTATCAGGTGATGAGAACACGTGTGTTCCTTGCGGCCTTGTCTAAGCGTTATTGCGTTGAGACTTCCACGTTCTCCTGTGCTGTTTATCTTGCAGCCGCTCAACTCTTTGACTATTCGACTGAGACTGTAGATACCGTCATCCTCTCGTTGTGCTATACCAACCTGGCGACTGGGCTTCGAGACCTGTCTTTAAGTGCGTGAGGTCTTCATCTCCACAAGACTGACTCACTCATTAATCGCAGTTACACGATGCGGCTCATTGACGTTGCTGCTATACTCGATGTTGAGGAAGGTATCGACCAAGGGAATGGGGTTAACCCCAATACCGAAATCATCAAATGGTTTTGCGGCCCTGACCTTGAGGACAAAGAATATGCCATTCTATCGCATTGCTGGGGCGTGGCAAAGCAGGGCGAGAAAGAGGTCTCGTTTAAGGAAATGACCAAGCTTTTACTTATGGATAAGGGAAGGAGAAATGAGATCAGAGGGCGCACCGGGTACAAGAAGATAGTTGACACCTGCAAACAGGCGAAGAAAGACGGTCTGGAGTGGGCGTGGGTCGACACTTGTTGCATTGATAAAAGAAGCAGCTCCGAACTATCAGAATCAATCAACTCAATGTACCAGTGGTACAAAAACGCGAAACAATGTTACAACTACCTCCACGACACCGTTGGGGACTCTTGGACGGACCGGAGAGAGTCGACGGTCATTCCAAAGTGGTTTTCGCGAGGTTGGACCCTTCAAGAACTCATTGCACCCAAGCTTGCCCATTTCTTCGATCAGAAGTGGGAATTCATAGGCGACAAAACTCAACTTGCAGACTCTCTCAGTGTCGTTGCGCGAGTCCCCGCGCATGTCCTGAAGTATGGACTGGATGGAACGCGTCCGAGTGTAGCCCAGGTTATGTCCTGGGCTGCTGACCGGACGACAACACGGGAGGAGGACCGGGCGTATTCGCTATTGGGGCTCCTCGGTGTGCACATGCCGATGCTTTACGGGGAGGGAAAGAATGCATTTCGTCGTTTACAACTGGAAATCATTCGCATGTCCAACGACCACAGCATCTTTGCGTGGGGCCACACATGGAAGTCGGGGTGGTCCAGTAGCTTCTTGGCGGACGACCCGAGCTGGTTCAGAGATTGTGGCAGCATTGAGCTGTCATTATTCAGTACGTTCGTCGCGGACCTGAAGAAAGACCTCACTGAAGAAGAAGGCAACAATTTTGGCCGGCTATGGAAGACGTTCACCGTTACTAATAATGGTATCAAAATACGGCTGCCCACTATAACCCACGGGTCGATCTCTCAGGTCATTCTGGCATGTAGTGACCTATCCGGCTACCCCAAAATGATAGCCATACATCTGGTAGTTTTGGACTCTACCTGTTTCAGGATATTTGGCATCCCAAACCACCCCGGGAAAATGGAATTCAAGCAGCACTTTCTTCCTTATACAGAAGCCAGGTATCCAACTACTTCCGTCTTCGAGTTACAATACCCGACACTTTCGCACAATGGCTTTGTCCTGGACTGCGTCGTGCCTGAAGGCACAGAGGTGAAAGACACTTCGATCACCCTCTCGGAAGAGAAAGATTTTGCTGCCATCTCTTATGTCCGCAGGGAAGATGACACTCGCTTTTTGGTACTTCTCAGTAATTGTGGTCCCCGACGCTCTGCGTTTACTATTTTGTCCCCTGAGAATTTCGAGCAGAAGGTGGCATTCTTGCGGCGGCGGGCTTTGCAGAGACTTGTGGATGAGTGCTCGGACATTTCACCCTACTTCATCAAGCATGCCCATTTTCGTCGATCCATCCAGGGTGCAAGGGTGATCTATGGAGCGACACATCGTGACGAGGCGCGTTGCATGGTTACGATCGACATTGCCCGGTGCCCTGGTTGTTGCACATCTGTGAGCCATGCAACTTATGATGTTGGTGTGCTTTACATATTAGACCCCGATGTGCCTTGCTCAACATTGATGCCTTCACAGCTCATTGAGACTGGAGTCCCTGGTCTGATGAGGAGATTTATTTCCTATAAATCGCATCAAGCGTATAACTTGTCTGTCAATTCTTTTCCAATGGACTTGGTGCTGGTAGAATCAGAGACTAAGGTGAGGCCAATATGCAATATACATATTCCCATGTCTAATGACCACAGGTGGGTGATTATGGCTGTATTCCACATGATGGGGATTTGTTCAAGCCCGAAGGCAATATCTCCGAGTTTGCTCCGGACCTTGCAATTGACCCTGTCAAGAATTTTGTCAGTGGCATGCATACCAGATGGATGCAAGAAAATCTTTGCATAGCCTCACCATTTCAGCAGAGTCGGTGTAGCTATCATCGTCTGGCCCTCTATGATGCAACTGGCTGGTCACTTCCAGTGAACCAACAGCTTGTTTCCTTGCTGAAAGAGTTGTCTTTCCATCTTGCAGGCAAACTTCTTGTAACAACAATCATAAAGTGTTCAGAGTGCCACATTCTTGGAGCTGATTTCAAATCTGGTGACGTATTGGGTCCTGAAACATGGCAGAAGTTTGGCACCTCTACACCTTTGTGCTCCCTCATGATGCCCATGTCCTGGCATCAGGTGGATCCAGATGAGGGGGTCATGGATATGTTCCTGAATATCATGTGAGCATATCAATGCTAGTTCATCTGTCATTGGAGATGCTGATATTATGTAGACATAACTTCTCAGTTCTAGCTGGATGGGTAAGTCTGTCACTAAACAACTTCTCAAATGATTGACTCCTGAGTATCTTCAAGACAGATGAGGAAGATGAAGTGACAGTGTCCTGTGAGGGTGCTGTTAAATTCTTTCTAGGAATATTTGGTGGCTGCAACTTCAATGATTTTGTACACATTTTCTTTCCACTTTTTTTAATTCATCATCTGACTCCAGGCACTGGTCTGATCCAGGTTGGGGAGATAGCATTCTTTAATGAATTACCCTTGATGATGGAGCCAAAATCAAAATCATGTAATGAACCCTGCACAAAAACAGGTAATTCTAAGTTGAAACAATGAGATGTGCTGCTCATTTGCAAAACCTTGTCCTTCAGGCAATGCCTCCCCAACACAGGGTATGTCTGAAGACAGGGAAGTAATGGTGGTCACACAGAAGTGGTGCATTGGGACATTAGTTCCATACTTACCACAGGAAATTTATCAGTGGCAGTGCCATGTGTGGGAAGTTGTACCATGCTGCAACATGCATGTGCACACATGCAAGATTGTAGGTCGGATGTGCATGTCTAGAAGTCTTTGTCCTTCAGGAAGTGCCTCCCCAAGACAAGATATATCTGAAGACAGGGAAGTGATGGTAGACATGCAGGAGGAGCAGCACATTGGGATATTAATCAAACACTTGACAGAATTTGGTGACTGCTACCCAGTATTTCCCCCAGAACCTGGATCTGACCTGCAGTTTTACCTCAACTCAGCAGCTGATACTAGAACATTGGAAAACAAGATAATTACATTAGTGTCAGCACCCTTTGCTGCAGTGGTAAGTTTATCCAGTTGCTAGTTGTCAAGTTTGTAGTTGGTTACCATGTCATGGAAAGTTTCTTCAGATCATTTCTACCATCTATGAAAAGTGGGAACCCAGGTAAGAGTATATCACATCTCTCGGATAGCCTCACATTTCACCTCTTTGTCAGCTCCTGTGGGCTAGACACTAAATTTGATAGGTGCACATTTCAATCCTTGCTCAGTCATATATGCTCACTGTGGTGTTTTCCATTCAGATGCAATTTTCTATCTGTGGTAGAAGAAATCAAGATGTTGCAAAAGACACTTTCTGGAACCAATGAGGATCATTTAAGGCATGCAATGGTGGAAGATATTGCAGGAAAGGTAAGACTTTAGTGACCATTGTTGATGGCTGGCTTGCTGAGAGCAGGCACAAATTAGATCCTGCTAATATGTTGGCATGGAGTCACCTCAGAAATCACACAAGTTCTAAGAAAGGCAAGTCAATTCTCACTTTCATTGATGCTGATTGACATTGAGTGACAGGTGATTGATTGCTATGTGAATGGTGCCACTGTGGAACAGCACATGCAAACATCTTGAGCCAATGTAGGTTGCTCCATGCACACCCAAGAGCAAAGACAATAATGCTTCACCTAGAATGTTCACAAAGTTGGAATGGTTCTCAGGAATGTGATTAATTATATCCCAGATGATGGTCAGGGTCCACTTGAACGGTGTGTGCTCTAATATATTGTAATCACCAAATTGATTTCAGAGCTTATTTCCCACTAATCCAGGGTGATAGGTGATGCAGCAGAGGGCACCTCTAAATATCAGTTATTACTTGCAGAACTGGCTGAGCAGGCCACCCAGCTGGTGGAGGTGGCAGGAGTATGTTGAAGTGAAAGAGGGAGTCCTCCAAGTGTTGCATCTTGCCTGACTGTTTCCTTGTGTTCATTTTCTGTTGGACTATTCTTTCCTCTTTTGGCCATCTGCTCTCTGATCCAATGGCCCCTTCCTTCCACCACTAGCATTGTTGCCTCACCACCTTGTTGAATGCATGTGTCATAACTACTCAGCCAATGGTGTATTTATCTTTGTGTGTTGTAGATGTGTAAGCTGTTGAGATAACCACAAACTGAGGCCTTGTGCCCAGTGTAAGAGACTGAAGAAAATTTCACTGGGCACACAACAGTAAGTGCACAAAAATGATAAACAAATGTAAACAATAAACAAAAGCAAACCAAGGACAC
Source organism: Pisolithus orientalis (assembly GCF_024613125.1). Taxonomy (NCBI): domain Eukaryota; kingdom Fungi; phylum Basidiomycota; class Agaricomycetes; order Boletales; family Pisolithaceae; genus Pisolithus; species Pisolithus orientalis. The sequence continues at coordinate 120,045 of NW_026260842.1, read as the reverse complement.
TTAGAGCAAAGCTAAGTGTCCACTACATGTCTGTAGGGTTAGATAGAAATAACACAGAGGAGAAATGCAGTCCTGAGATGCACAGGCACCTAATATGAACATAAGCTTAGGGGGGAAGAGTCTGGAACTATGAAGGGGATAATGCATATGTGAGCAGAGAGTGGGTGAAGGTGCAAAGCACCTTCTGGCTGTGGTGAGAAGGTGATCCAAGATGACTGTTAGCTGTGGATCCCAGGTGTCAGGAGGGAAGTGCCTGACATGATGGGCTGATGCTAAGCTCCCTGCCAACTAGGAGGGCATTGACTTCTACTCACATGTGTCACTTCAGTGGACTGGGGGCATGGCTATGCACACAATTTTGGCAGCTGTCTCTGTAGGCATGGCTTGTATGTATGGTGTGAGTATTTGGTTGTGCTTCCTCAGGTAGAGTTGGAAGGCATTACTTGCCCACCTCCCTTTGACCTTCATCATGTGAAAGGGGATTCCTCATGATAAGTATTCCAGTGGAGCTCCAATCCTGAGCCTGTCTCCATGTATGTTGTTGTGACCTGCTGCTTTTGCTAGTTTTTTCAGGCATGAGATAAATGCTTGGCACATCAGGGGGTGGTGTTTGCCATCTTTCTTGTAAGCAAAAAGGGGGCTGTTGGCAGGTGGGTTGTTGATCTGTAGATGCTGGTGGAGTGCTTCATGAGAGTCAGACAGGCCTGACTGTTTCACCCAGTTCACTTCTTCACCTCTGGGGTTTGACTTTGTGCTCAGCAGGAGAAACACTGTGGTGGTAAGGCCATTGCAGTCTGTGTCCTTGTGTACTCTGTTGGGGGTGATGTGAAGCATGGGGTTGAAGGTGTTGAGGCATTTGATTCTGAACTCTCCTACCCTGGTGGGTACATAGAAGGTGGTTGTTAGGCGAAGTGAACATGGCTATATCCAGGGGGTCTTCTTCCTATAGGTGTACACAGAGGTCACATATCATCTGTACTGTGATGGGTTTTCAGAGGTTCTGTTTGGAGGAGGAAGGGGCAATCTTGACTGTTCCCTTTAGCATTGTCATTATCTGGTCTTTGTGTAGAATCCATGGCAGGCCATTGAGGGTGTGCCATGCACATACATACTTTGTTTTCTTTTTTTTCTTGTTTCTCTCACTTTACTGTACAAGACTAAGACTGGACTCCTGACATTGGCAAAAAAGAAACAAAACTGCTATGCTATGACAACTACTCAGCTTTGTCATGACCATATCTAGACTACCCTAGACCAGCTCTACCCCAGTCTTGACTGGTCTCTTCCAACCCCTGCCTTGGTCCCAGCCTTGATACTTCAACCCAGAAACATGTTAGCTTGTGAGGCACTGCAAGGCAGTACCCAATTGAGTTGTCTGCTCAGTTGGTACCAGACTGGTGCAATACCTGGCCCCACCACTAGTCCTGCCTGTCATGACCATGACACCAATGTAAGCCCCTAACTTCTACTCTTCCCCCTTCTGCACCCTGGGAACCTTTCTCCACCCTCTTCTGACACATTCCCACACTCCTCTGACCCTCCCAACACATCTCCACACCTCTCCAAGGTCCCCTGTCCATGTTCCAACTGACTCCACTCAATTCTGCCCTCAGGCTGGTGACATGGAGGCCAGACCTTCATCTGTGCCTCCTCCAAGGCCTTGGTCAGCTCAGTGGGCTGTCAGACTTGTGGCCCTGCATTCCAGATAGGGTTCCACCCTTGTGTCAGTTTTCTCTCCATTCTTCTGCTCCTTTGGTATTTACCCTCTTTCCCTTGTTGTAGTAGTTTCCTTGTCTCAGTTAAGGTCCACATTGTCCCTATCCTCTATACCTTGTGTTGGAGGGACTGCTAACCTGTTATATGCTTATTGGTTTGCATTCTACACTGCACTGCCCTTGACCTACATTGTATATAAGGCCATGTGGTACTCCAATGTAATCAGTATGAATATTGAATAAAGTCCCCACTTCCAACTCCCTCTGAGTCTGTTCTACCTCTGAAATATGAGGGCTGAGCTTGCACAAGGGGGCAGCACACTAGCTAAACCCAATGCCCTCTTATATGACCTCTGACCTCCAAAACTTTCCTCCATACCCCTCTGCTCACTCTTTGTTGCATATCTTGCCACCCAGTGGTCAGATTCACTTCAGACTTTGACTGCTGTACTCCACAGCCCAACCTGCTCCTACTCTGCCCTAAGAGGAAGTCAGGGGTGTTGTGCAATCTTGACACTGCCCCAGTTCCCAGTAAACCTTTGTTCATGCCTTTGCTTGATGATATTCTTTGTAACATTGTACTTACCAATCAGTTTACCAATCACCACTGTACCAGTGCAACCAGTCTCTGGTGCTATGTTACACTTAGTTTACCTCTAGTATTTAAGCCATAGGAACATCTGTTTAGCCTCAGTCTGAAATCAAACTAGTCTCATCTATCCCACTCTCCTCTTTCTCTTGTCTTCTACCTCTTGACCAGACTGTGGCCCATGCAAGGGAATAGTGCTGCCCTTCAGTTGCTAAGTCCAATAGTCCAAACCTCTAGTACCTTTGTCTTCCCCTCTGACCCCTGACTGGGCTCCAGACCAGCCTTGGACCAGTGATGAACTAGACTTAACAGGCTTCAGCCATGTTTTCATCTTCTCCCTTGACCCCCCCTTCCTCAGCCTGCAGCCACTCTGCTTCCTCATGCAACTCATCCAAGTCAAGATTGGACAAGCCTGAGTCCAAAGGGGTGACTGCCACCCCAAAGCCATAGGATTCATTGAGTATTGACTTGAGGGTGTTGGTGATTTGGCCTGAGTTCTCAACAGCAGTCTCATGAAGTTCAAGAAGGCTGGCCAGGTTGTTGGCAATCAGCCCTGTGGCCTTGATCAACTGATCAAGTTTCTCCTCTAAACCTGAGTAGTGCTCAGTGCCAGCCTCCTTCGACCTATTCCCATTGGCCTCAGGTTCATTGAGGTCCAAAGCCTCAGTCAGCTTCATGCTCATCTTTGCCTGCTTCTGTTTGCTGGGCCTGGCCTCAGCATTCTCCTTATTGACTTTCTGCTTTTCCCCTTGTTGACCTTCCCAGCAACCTTTGGCCCAGCCTTGGCATCCTTCCCATCCCTGGGCCATTGACACTTGCCCTTTGACTGGTTGCATTGCACACAGGCAATGTGTTTCTTGTTACCATCCATGAGGAATTTTCAGACAACTTAAGCCTGTCAAGTCTGGGCCTACTCTGAGCAACTCTGATGCTAGACAAGGTCTGGGGAGAGGTTTGGAAGCAAGTCTGACACAAAAGAACAGAACTCTGACTGGCAGAGTGTTGGCAGGAACAAAGTCTGCTGAGACAAAGGTGGAGTGGAGTGAGGGCATTGGGTTTAGCTTGTGCACTACCCCCTTGCATGATCTCAGCCCTCATATTTCAGAGGGAGAGGACAGACAGATAGTCAGAGGTGACTCCAACAGGCAGAAGACAGAGACAGAGGGAGTAGGGACTAAGTCAATATTCATATTGAAGAACAGCAGAGTATGATACATGCTTTTATACTACTATGGAGGTACAGTAATTGGAATTGGAACTGACATATGGAGACTCATAAAATTTCAAGTAAAACTTCCTAGACAATGAATGAAGGGTAGACAGAGGACATACAAATGGGTAACATGGAACATCCCAAAAAGGGAACAGTCCAGGCACTGGACCATGCAGTGTGCACACTGCAGAGTACCTGACTGTGTGCTGTCAGGGAGAAGTCTGAAGGGTAGTCACATGACTCCTCAGAGAATGGTCTGCATGGTCCAGTAGGAGAGCAGTACAAGTCCAACAGCAGTCAGAGCAGAGATGGTTCATAAACAACAGAAGGTGGGTGGAGTTGGTGTGTAGTGAGTGAATGACCAGTGGAAAAGGGTGCAGAGTGAGTGAGGACTTAGAATGAACACACAGTCATGATAGTGCCCCCCCCCCCTAGGGCCTGAACCCCTGAAGGCCACTTGTTCAGAATGAGATCAACACAAGTTGATCATTTGAAATTGTTTTGATGCCTTGAGGACAATGGTTTAGCCATGGCAGAGCTCCATCAGAGTCTGAAGAACTGCTTAAAAACACATGTTAGGGTACTGAACCTTTGTCCCTGCCCCCCATCATCATGTCTTCCCAGCACCAGAGCAAAGCCCCCCAGCCAACCCCCAGCCATGTCTGCAACTATTCCCAAGTCACAGATGAAGAACTGGTTGTCCTCACCAACAACTCCACTGACACTGAGTGGGAGAAGTCTGCAGAGAAGGCATGCCAATGAGAGGAGACCAAGCAGAGAGAGAAAGAGCATGAGGTAGAGTGCAAGGCCAAGTGCAAGGAGGCCAAGAGGCAGAAGGTGGAGGAGGAGCAGTTGGAGGAAGAGGAGGCTCAAAGGGAGAAGGTGGCAGAAGAGGAGGCAGAAAGGCAGAGGCAGAGGGCCTCTGAGGAGAGAGCTCAGGCCAGGTGGGATGAGGCCATGCAGAGGTGAGTGGCAGAGTACTGCAAGTCAGGTGGAACTGACTCATAGTTCTTTTTTCATAGGTTATGTGGTGCTGTCTATGATGTGAACAATGTACAGAGGGTACCTGGGACCTCTGTGGTGGCAGTTGTGCCCAGGAGGCCCCCATGCACCTGCTGTATAGCAGGTCAAATGGTGGGACAGTGCAAGCCAGGTCAGAGCAAGACCAGGGCCTGCATTCCCTGCCATAACAAAAAGAAGGTTTGTAGTTGGATGAGGGAGGACATGGTGGCAGGGCCATCATGGAAAAGAGCAGGAACAGGGAGCTCCCAAGGGGAGAAGAAGAAGAAGCCATGAGGGAAGGGGAAGGTGAGGGTGACAGAGACAGAAGAGGCAGATGACAAGTGGGAGGCAGGTGGAGAAGAAGACAAACAAGTGACCCCACTTGAGGGTCCTTCAGGTGCAGGAGTCCACATGCAGTGGGCAGAGTGGCAGTGGCAGTGGCAGCTGCAGGCCATGGAGAGGCAGGCCAAAGTGCATGAGACCACTGTGCTGGCCTTTGAGAGGATGGCAGAGGCAGTGGCCATGGAGTGGACAGCTGATGAGTGCAGGCTGTACCACACCTGGGCAGAGTGGGCAGAGATGAGGAGGAGGGAGGACATGTGTGAGGCCAGGGTGGCTGAGTTCAAGCATGCAGGAGGAGGATGGAAGAGGCCACATTCAGAGGTGGAAAAGGAAAAGTTCAAGGAGGTGGATGAAGGTGCAGAGGGGGATAATGAGGAAGAAGTCAGAGGAGGGAAGGAAGTTGGAGGAGAGCAGGAAGCTGGAGAAGAACAGGAGGGTGGTGGAGAGGAACAGGCAATGGAGGAGTAGGGTAGTTTTCTTTTTTTTTTTTTTTTGGTTTTTAGTTTGTATATTTTTTGTACTACTATGAAATAGACTTGTGATTTTATTTGTGGTTCTGAGAAGTGAGATGGATGAGCAGAGGAAATTCTAAAGTACTTAAGGTAGTTTGGTAAGGGGCAGAGTTGGCCTGTGGAGGAAGGTTATGTGGGCAGAGTATTATGGTGGAGGTCAATATGGGCCAGGTTTGTGTGGATAGCATTTGTGGAAAGCAGAGACTATGTCAGAAGCATGATCTAGCTCAGTTGCAAGCAACCAAGAGGTTTCTTCATTGGTGTTCTCATAACCAGCCCAGTGGACTAGATACAAGAGCTGGTAGTGGCAGTGACAGTGGTCCACCTTAGGGTTGAGTATCTCTGACACTTTGTACTCAAGGTCACCATCGACATCCACTGGTGGAGGTGGAGGTTGTTGTAGGTTTGGGAAAGGGTTAGCTGCTGTGGCTTCCAGTTGTGAGACATGGAAGACTGGATGTACTGAGCACATAGTGTCAGGGAGCTTAAGGGTGATGGAGTGCATACCTGGCCTGGCCAAGATGGTGAATGGACCTAAGCACTTTTCAGAGAGTTTTTCCAAAGGATGAGTGGAGCAGAAGTACTTGGCTTTGACATAGGCCTGTTCTCTGACCTTGAACTCAGGCAGAGCTATGCATTGGCATCTGCTGGACCCTGGTAGTGCTGCTGATTGGTGGACATTTTGGAGCAGAGGAAGTCATGGACGGTGGAGAGCTCAATGACATAGTTGTGAGCCTGTGGAGAGGTGAAGTCCTGGTCAGGGACCACAGAAAGGTTTGGGTGGTATCCCTTGTTAGCAAAGAAGGGAGAGACTCCAGTTGTTGCACTTGGTGCATTGTTGAAAGCAAACTCTGCTAGAGGTAACAGCTCAGCCCAATTGTCTTGTTGGTAGTTGCAGTAGACACAAAGGTACTGCTTGAGGGTCTGGTTTGTTTGCTTGGTCTGGCCATCACCTTCTGGGTGGTAACCCAAAGTGAAGTGAAGACACATATCAAGGGCCTTTCCTAGAGAGCAGAAGAAGTGTGAGATGAACTCAGGACCTCTGTCAGAGGTGACATTAGCAGGTACCCTGTGCTTGGAGAAGACATGGGTAAGGAAGAGCTTAGCAAGTTTGGCAGAGGTGATGGAGTTGTGAGTGGAGATGAACACCACCCCCTACTGAACCACTCTGCAACAAGGGAATCCACCATCAATCACATCAAACAAGCCCTGGAATCAGTAGACTGGGTCAATGGCCCAGACATGCAGCTAAGATCAATTGCACAACTATGCAACAACAGGATCCTTCTTGAATTCAGCAGCCAAGAAACAGTAGCATGGATCAAAGAACCAGCCAATAAAATGGCATTCCTCAAGAGACGAGGAGGAGAAGTAGCAATCAAGGAAAGACACTATAACATAGTAATCCCTTTCATCCCAATTACAACCAAGACTGACAATCCAGATACCCTCTGTGAAATGGAAAACAAGAACAACATCCTGCAAGGTTCAATTGCCAGGATCAAATGGATCAAAGACCCAGCCAAATGAAGCCCTAACCAGCACATAGCTCACACACTCAGGATCCATCACCTCCCCTGAAACCACTAACCAGCTCCTCAGAGACAGCCTATACTGGGGCCTAGACAGACTCCACCTGCACAAAGACAAGAGAGAACCAGTCAGATGCCTCAGATGCCAACACATTGGTCACCTCACAAGGGACTGCAAACAAATGACAAATGACAGATACATGTGGCATATGCACTCAACCACACCACACACAAGATTGCAACACCCCTTCACCATCCCCTTCTGCATCAACTGCCAGAACAACACCCACACCAGTGAAGACAGACACTGCCTGGACCTTATTAGAAGATGCAATGCAATGGACAATCACACCCCAGAACATCACATGCCCTACTTCCCCACATCAGAAGAATGGATGCATGTTGAACTCCCAGCCTGCTCTACAAACCTGATCATACCCACAAGACCCTCAACCACAAGACCCATTGCCAATGCCCCACTCAGACAAATAACACTAGGGGAGGCAATGAACCTAAGATCTGGCCTGTGAAGGCACAGACAGTTCAACAGGATATGAGGAGGAAGAGGTGGCCTGCCCATATGCCACAACACTCTCCACAATGCTGCACCAACCTCCACATCCACCCCCCTTGTCAAGCCCAGGCCTACTCTGACCAACTCTGACACTTGGTAAGGTCTGGAGAGAGGTTCAGAAGCAAGTCCAACTCAAAGGGACAGAACTCTGACTGGTGGAGTGTTGGCAGGAATGAAGTCTGCTGAGGCAAAGGTGGAGCAGAGTGAGGGCATCAGGTTTAGCTCATGTGCTACCCCCTTGCACAATCTCAGCCCTCATATTTCAGAGGGAGAGCACAGATGGATAGTTGGAGGTAACTCTGACAGACAGAAGATGGAGACAGAGGGAGTAGGAACTAAGTTGATATTCATACTGAAGAACAACAGAGTACAATACATGCTTTTATACTACTACAGAGGTACAGTAATCAGAATTGGAACTGACATATGGAGACTCATAAAATTTCAAGTAAAACTTCCTAGACAATAAATGAAGGGTAGATGGAGGACACACAAACAGGTAACATAGAACATCCAAAAAAGGGAACAGTCCAGGCACTGGACCATGCAGGTGCACATGCTGTGGAGTACCTGACTGCACATTGTCAGGGAGAAGTCCAAAGGGTAGTCACATGACTCCTCAGAGGACAGCCTGTGCAGTCCAGTAGGAGAGCAGTACAGGTCCAACAGTGGTCAGAGTGGAGATGACTCATAAATGTCAGGGGGCAGGTGGAGTTGGTGTAGAGTGAGCAAGGACTTCAGATGAATGCACAGTCATGATAGTGCCCCCCCCTGAAGGCCACGTGTATGGAACAAGATCAACATGAGTTGATCATTTTGAAATTAGTTGATGCCTTGAGGACCAGGGTTTAGCCACAGCAGAGCTCCATCAGAGTTTGAAGAACTGCTTAAAAAAACATGTATTAGGGTACTGAACCCTCATCCCTTCCTCCCATCATCATGTCCTCCCAGCACCAGAGCAGAACCCCCCAACCAACCCCTGGCCACATCTGTGACTATTCCCAAGTTGCAGATGAAGAACTGGTTGTCCTCACCAACAACTCCACTGACACTGAGCAGGAGAAGTCCATGGAGAAGGCATGCCAACAAGAGGAGACTGAGTGGAGAGAGTGTGTGTGCAAGGCCAAGAGGTGGAAGGCAGAGGAGGAGTGGTTGGAGGTGGAGCAGAGGAAGAGAGCAGAAGAGGAGGCTCAGAGGAAGAGGGCAGTGGAGGAAGAGGAGGCTTGAAAGAAGAGGGTGGCAGAGGAGGAGGCAGAGAGGCAGAGGCAGAGTGCCCAGGCCAGGCAGATCTGAGTCCAAGTGTGGAAAGGTGGTGAAAACCAACCAAATCCAACACAAAAGACAAATAAGGGCAAGTGGTGGTTTGCCTCTGCAGAACCTGGAGGGCAGAAAAACCTGATGTGGGGGGGGGCTTCAAGTGGAGGTGCTCCTAGTGCAAGTTGATGACAAGTTACACAGGAGTAGACAAGTGAGTGATGACTGGAAGGGGGATGCTGAACAGAGTGGAGGTGTTCAGCTGAAAGTACTCTGGAGTAATGGACTTCAATAAAACTTGAGATAGACCCTTCCAAATGAGTCTCAACTACCAATGATATGAATGATGACAGATAGACTCTTCCAAATGAGTCTCAACTGTTGACAATGAGATATGCTGAGCTGAACTAAGCTGACTGCTGAGTGGCTTCTGGATTGCTTCTTGACTTGGGGGTTGTAGCTAAGTACATGGGGGTTTATATACTGTGGGGGGAGCACAGCTTGTGACAAACAAGGCACAAACACTTGGTAAGGAATGAGTAAGGACTGGGGAATCATCATGAGTAAGAAAGAAATGAAAAGTAAGCAAGCAAAGAAGATTGGTGAGTATTGGCAATGAACAAGTCAAGGACAGTCAAAATGAGTCAAATGGAGCCAGAAACTGAGTAAGTGCACTGGTATCACATTAGGGGGTGGTGATGCAAGTCAGATCTTGGCAGAGACATCTCTAGACCAACAGATGGGATGACAGATGAATGGTGTTTCCAGATAGGGAAGTATTAATTCCAGAATTGAAGGGCATGAGTCAGGCATCAAAGGGCTAGGGCATTGGGGGTCTGTAGGGCAATGGGAGCATAAGTGATCACATCTCCCACCCTTTCATCCTCTCAGTGAAGTTAACAAAAGCTTCATGAATGGGGCTCTGATGGAGGAGGAGGAGAAGGGGGGATGTCTTCTGCTGGATCATGCAGTAAGAAGGCAAGATGCATGTCATACTTGTCATGAATGCAATCAGGGAGGCTGGAGAACAGTAGATTATGCTGCAGCTGTTGCAATGTGGGGAGAATGATGGACAAGATTGGAATAAAGATGGTGCAGGGAGCAGGGGGGAACAATCCATATGCTTCATCAACTGGGGAGACCAAAACAACCATAAAAGACCTTTCTAACTGAGTGACAGACCTAAGGCAACCAAAGAATGTCCTTCTGGAAGTCATACTGACAAGGAGAACATGCTGACCAAGCTGCATGGGATGGGATGGGGCTGACAATGATGGGATGAACCAGGGGGCTTCAGGATGGAAGCTGGTGGGAACACCTGGCAGATATACATAGCCACTGTCTCTGGCAAATGAGACAAGCAAGATGATCAACAAAGAGGTGGCCATTATTGATGGACTTAGCAAAATGAGTGTCTGATGGATGGAGTGCTGTAGAAACACATAGGGTGTGAGGATCCTCTCCAAATTTGGAAGGCAGAATCACATGGCTGAACACTTTAAGTGAGTGTGAGAACAGAGTTGATATCTTTGGAAATGGTGGAGATATGACAAAAACCAGAATGCCATACATGGGTGCTAAAAACTTTTAATGTGCACTTAACTTGCTTCCTCTTTTCTCTTTAGCACTGACAACTCATTCTTGTGTAAAGGATGACTGTTCACATCCAGCAGTCTTTCTGTACATGAGGCCTTTAGTCTTCATCTGCATGGCATGGGCATTGCACACAACTTGTTGATGAGTTAGGCAGAGTCAGCTGTAACCATGTCCACAACACCTTTGGTGTGTGACAGCAGGATGAGGCTGTGCAGAGGTGAGTAGCAGAGTACTGCAAGTCAGGCAGAGCTGACCTATATATATATATATATTTGACTTTATTTTATTTCAGATTAAGTGGCACAGTGTACAATGTTAACACTGCCCAGACGGTTCCTGGGACCTCTGTGGTGGTCACTGCAACCAGGAGAGCCCCCTGCACTCACTGTGTAGTGAGTCTGACAGCAGGGCAGTGTGAGCTGGGGCAAGGTAAGACCAGGGCCTGCATGCCCTGCCACAACAAGAAGGTGTGTAGTTGGACAAAGGAGGATGCAGTGGCAGGGCCCTCATGGAAGAGAGCAGGGACAGGGAGTTCTCAAGGGGAGAAAAAGAAGAGGTTGGGAGGGAAGGGGAAGGAGAAAGTGACAGAGATAGAAGAAGCAGATGACAAGCAAGAGGTAGGCAGAGAAGACAAGGAGGAGCCAGAGACACCACATGAGGGACCCTCAGGAGTGGGGGTCTCCTCCTAGTGGGCAGAGTGGGAGTGGGAGCAGCAGCTGTAGGCTGCAGAGAGGTATGCAGAGGCACATGAGAAGGCTGTGACAGCCTTTGAGAGGATGGCAAGGGCAGCTGAGTGGATGGTGGAGGCCATGGAGTGGACAGCCAATGAATGGGGGCTGTACCATGAGTGGGCAGAATGGGTGGAGATGAGGAGGTGGGAGGATGCATGTGAGACCAAGATGGCCAAGCTTGGGCATGCAGGAGGAGGATGGAAGAGGCCACAGTCAGAGGCAGCAGAGGACAAGAATGATGAAGCAGATGAAGGTGCAGAAGGGGACAACAAGGAAGAAGTCAAAGGAGAGCAGGTGATGGAAGAGTAGAGTTGTTTTGTTTTGTTTTGTTTTGTTTTGTTTTGTTTTTGTCTTTTTTTTTGTTTGTATATATTTTTTTTGTACTACTATGAAATAGACTTGTGACTTTGTTTGTGACTCTGAGAAGTGAAGCAGATAAGCAGAGAACATTCTAAAGTACTTAAGGTAGTTTGGTAAGGGGTGGAGTTGGCCCACAGAGGAGGGTTATGTAGGCAGAGTATTATGGCAGAGGTTGGTACAGGCCAGGTTTGTGCAGATAACATTCATGGAAAGCAGAAACTATGTCAGAGGAATGATCCAGCTCAGTTGCAAGCAACCAAGAGGTTTCTTTGTCAGTGTTCTTGTAACCAGCCCAGCAGACAAGGTACAAGAGTAGACAGTGGCAGCAACAGCAGTCCACCTTAGAGTCAAGTATATCCAATACTTCATACTCAAGGTCACCATTGACATCCACTGGCAGAGGCAGAGGTTGTTGTCAGTTTGGGAAAGGGTTAGCTGCTGCAGCTTCCAGTTGTGAGACATGGAAGACCAGATGTATTGAGCACATAGAGTCAGGGAGCTTGTCATTGCCATACTTTGACTCAGCCAGACTTGGCCTCACACTTGTTTCAGTCTGGCCTCAGCCTCACCAAACTCTACCCCCAGTTGGCCTAGTGCAGTTAGCACTGCGTTGCAGTGTTGTTACTAAGCATTATCTCAGTTGAGCCTGCCTCAGTCTTGTGCCTGGCCTGCCCTGTCTCTGTCCTGGTCTCCAGTCATCTTTGTCATACCTTACTAATGCTATTCTTTCCAATCATCTTAGCAATCCTTGTGAGACTGGCATTACCAGTCTCTGTACTATAGTTGTCTCTAGTATATAAACCCATAGATACTTGGTCTGTATCCCCTCAGTCTGAAATCAACTAAGTTACTCTGATAATCCTGCCTCAGCATTGGACTCAGACTGAGACCCATGCAAGGGAATAATGATAGTGCTGTAATCTCAGTCACTAAGTCCAATCAGTCCACCCTTCTGTATCTCTGCTATACCTCTGACCCTGACCCCTCTTGGCCTTGCACCCACTGTGAGTCAAAGTGTGGTTCAGTGGTGAAAACCAACCAAAACCAACACAAAAGACAAAAGGAGCGAGTGGTGGTGTGCCTATGTGGTACCTAGATGGTAGAACCTGTTCTTTGAGAGAGTTTTTGCAAGCTATAACACTCAAAGATGAGTGCTGAGGTTTGGGAGTGCTCCTGACAAAGATGGAGCAGGAATGCAAGAGAATGTGATAGGGTAGACTGCTGTCAGCCTACAGAAGGATGAATGATGACTTAATTTGATGCTCTGAGCTCAGGGAGGACTTGGAGTGAAGTAGATTGATGATAGATGATAATAAGCAAAGTAGACAACAGTTAGACCCTTAATAAAGTCTCAACTATGGAAGCTGATGGAGGATTTTACTGAGTGATGATAAAAATGTGAGCAAGAGGGGCTCTCTGATGTCTTCTTCTTTCTTTTTTTTTTTGCTGTCTATGTACAGTGATTTATATACAGTACAGGGGTGTTGCCTATGGAAAACAAGGTGCAAACACTTGGTAAGTGATTGGTAACTGATAAGTAAGGAATGTAAGTGATGGGTAATCATCTTGGAAAGCACTGGTAAGCATTGGTAAGGATAAGCAAGCCAAAAGGCAAAGAACCAGTAAGCAAAGTCAAAAGATTGGTAAGTGTTGGCAATAGGTGAGTCAAAGGCAGTCAGAATGTCAAAGTATGAGTCAAGTAATGTCAGGAACTGGGAAAGCACACTGGAATTGCATTAGGGGGAGGCCGTGTATGTCACATCTCAAAGAGATTGCTTCTAGGCCAAGGTGGGATGACAGAGAGGCAGTGCTGATCTGTTGCCAATACAGTACATCCAAAAGTGGACAGGGTGAGTCAGATGTCAACAGGGGTCAAGCTTTGGGAGTCTGTGGGGTGACAGGAGCATAGGGGATCACAACTTCCCCCCCCAAACCATCCTCTCAGTGAAGCAAATAAAAACTTCATGAATGAGGCTCTGTTGGAAGAGAGGATGAAGGGGGAGTGTCTTCTGTTGTATCTTGCAACAAGGAGGCAAGATGTGCATCATACTTGTCATGGATGCAATCAGGGAGAGTGGAGAACAGTAGATTATACTGTAGCTCTTGCAATCTTGGAAGAATGATGGATGAGACTGGTATGAAGACATTGCAGGGAGCAGGGAGGAAGGATCCATATGCTTCTTGGACTGGAGAGACTGAAACAACCACATAAGACCTTTCCAAGTGAATGACAGACCTGAGGTGACCAAAGAACATCCTCCTAGAGGTCATACTGACAAAAAGAACACACTGTCCAAGCTGGATGGGCTGAGAGGGTGCAGATGAGGGTGGGATGTACCAGGATGCTTCAGGATGGAAGCTGGTAGGAACTCCTGGTAGATATATGTAGCCATGGTCCCTAGCAAAGGGGACAAGTGAAATGATTGATGTGGAGGTGGCCATATCAGAAGAATTAGCAAAATGAGCATCTTTTGGAGGGAGTGCTGTAGAAACATGTGGAGTGTGCAAATCCTTTCCAATCTTGGAAGGTAGGATTGCATGGCTGAGCACTACAAGTGAGTGTGGGAATGGCCTTGGTATCTGCAGAAACAGCAGAGATATGTTGAAAACCAGAATGCCATACACAGATGCTTAAGAATTTTAACCAGTGCTTAACTCACTCCCTTTCTTTTTCTTTGGCACTGATGACTCATTCTTGTGTGAGGGATGACTGCTGACATTTCTGGCTGTCCTTCTTCACATGAGGGCTATGGTCTTCATCTCCATCCATCAGCTGTATCCATGTCCAACTCACCAAACACCTTTGGTGTGTGACACCAGGTGGAAGTGGATGACAAGGTTGAACTGTGACAAGTACTCAGACCACTGGGTTTGCCAACATGTGAGTACCTTAGAGGTTGAGAAGTATTCTAGGTTCTTGTGGTTGGTGACCACATCAATGGGTAGAGGGGCACCCTCCAAGTAGTGTCTCCAGGCCTGGAAGGCCTCAAAGATAGCAAGTAACTCCTTATTGTGAGTGTCATAGTTGAGTTCCAGCACAGACAGTGTCTGGGAGTAAAAGGCAACCAGGCAAAGTTGGTTGTCTTCACCTGGTAATGGACAGTATGCTGGCAATGGCATAGTCCAAAGCATTGGTCTCCACTGTGAGTTGAGTGCCAGGAATGAAGTGAGTAAGGATAGAGCAGTGGTGAAAACTTCTTTGAGCATATTGAAGGCTGATCAGCACTCCTCAGAGAAGTTCCAGGGTACATTTTTTCGCATAAGGTGGGTCAAGGGGACAATGATGTCTGAGTAGTTGTAGATGCAACATCAGTAGAAGTTGGCAAAGCCTAGGAAGGATTGGATGTCCTTGACCTTCCAGGGCTCAGGCCAGTCACAGACAGCTTTGATCTTTTCACTGGACATGGTGAGGCTGGTCAGTGAAAGACAGTAGCCTAGGTATTCTACTGACTCAGAGTGGAACTCACATTTTTCCAGTTTGACATACAGGCCATGTTTCCAGAGTTGGTGCAGAACCTCTTTAACATGCTGCTGGTGCAAGTTCTTGTCATTGGAGTAGATGAGTATGTCATCCAGGTAGACCACAATGCATATGTCTAGGAGGTTGGTGAACACTGTGTTGATGAAGTGTTGGAATGCTGCTGGGGCATTGGACAGACTGAAAGGCATGACAAGCCATTCAAAGGACCCATACTGAGTGCAGAATGTGGTTTTCCATTCATCACCATCAGCAATCTGGACCAGGTGATACACATGCCTGAGGTTGATTTTGGTGTAAACCTTGGCCTGGGATGGCAAGTCCAGGAGGTTGGTGATGATGGGGAGTGGGTATTGGTCCTTTTTGGTGATCTTGTTCAAGCCCTGGAAGTCAACACAAAGCCAAAGGGAGCTGTCCTTCTTCTCAACAAAGAGGACCAGTGCTCTGTGGGGGGAAGAGGTTGGTTGGATGAACCTGGTAGCCAGATGCTCATCTAGGAAGGCCTGGAGAGCTTCAAGCTCTACCAGTGACAGGGAGTAGATAGGGTGGAAGGGCAGTGATGTGTCTCCTTCCCACTCAATCTTAAGATTGTGTTCTTGGTGGGGTGCCAGAGCGGTGGCTTTGGATTTACTGAACATGTTGGCATACTCATGGTACTCTGGTGGGATGCCAGAGAGGTTTGGTGCATCTTCCACTTTTGAAGACCAAAGGGAGGTGAGAGCTGAGGGATGGAGTTGGAGGCTGAACTGAGAAGACCCTGCAAGTTTACATGCCTGGACATAGGCCACAGCATTGATGAAGGCAATAGGTGTGCAAGTCAAGCCCAGTGCAACCAGTTCCTCTGATTGCAGGGTCAGGGGGTGACATCAGGGGGTCTGGCACTCATTTACAGGCATCTGGAATCTAATACTGCTTGAGATCCAGTCAAATGATGGATTGTGTTGGGTGAGCCAGTTGTATCCTAAGACTGCCTTGCATTTGGAGTCCAGCAGGGTTGCATCACCAGAGGGGAAAACAAAGATGAGGTCTGCTGCCTGGGTGATGACCAAGTTGGATGTGCCATTGAACAGCTGAAGCTGGACCAGTGGAATGGAGTAAAGGGGAACAGAGATTTTATTTGCAAACTTTGTATCTATAAAACAGTGTGTAGAGCCAGAGTCAATGAGTACTGGGAACACCAGCTCATTGTAGGATGCTAAAGAAATGGTAGGCATAAGACTATTTGGGTTGCAAAGAGCAGACATGTTGAGCTTAGCCTCCAAGAGCACACCACCAGAGTCAACATGGTCCTTGGGGTGTGCAAGGTTCTGAGGACCACCAACTATTTTTTTGCCTTGGTGGAGGCCTCTGGTGGGCTTCTGGAGCTGTCATGGCTGCTCTAGCATTGGCCACCTTCTTGGGGCATTCCTTGGCTATGTGACCTTCCCCTCTGCAGAACATGCAGAGCTTTAGGTCAAAGTGTTGCTTTTGCTCAGCAGCTGTTAACCTTCCATCCTTGCTGAGTTTGTTGCTGGAAGACCAGTTCTGGCATTGGACCTCCTCACATCATTCCCAGTAGTGGGCATCTATGTCCTGAGCTAGACAGCAAAGGTCCTCAAGGGTGTGGGGTTTGCCTACCTGGCTTATCTCATCTTTGATTTGGTTGGGAAGACTGGTATAGAAGAAGTGGCAGAGAGTCCTGTTGCTGTAACCCTGGACCTGGGTAGCTAGCCTGTTGAACTTGACAATGTATTTGTTGATGCAGTGGGTTTCTTTCATGGTTAAGTGGCCAAGCTGATTCTTGGCTTCTGCTACCAGGTCATGGGGACCAATGGTCAACTGGAGTTCAATGACAAACTCATGCCAGTTGTCCATCCACAGGGGTGGGTCCTCAGGTTTGCTGGTGAGGAGAAGGTCTGGCTCAAACTATTCAAGTGCCATTCACTTGAGGTAGGATTGGGTGAAGGTTACCTTTCAGCAGTCATTGTGGAAAGTTCAGGGTTTGTTCTGGAAAGTCAATTTGCACTGAACAAGGAACTGCTGGAGCTTCTCTGGGTTGGTGCCATTGAAGGTGTCCAGCTCTTGGACCTTGGCTGATCCTGAGCTCCCTTCTGTGTCTCAGTGGGAAGACCAGGGTGAGGGACTGTATGGCCCTGGTGAGACTGCCTAAGACCCTCATGATTTGCAGGTTTTCTTCAGTTTCCTCATGTTCACCTTCCTCAGGATTAGGCCCAAAAGGATCATTGTTGTTGACATTGTCACCATCACTGGAGTGATGGTCAGAGTCATCTGGGTCATC
Source organism: Pisolithus orientalis (assembly GCF_024613125.1). NCBI lineage: Eukaryota > Fungi > Basidiomycota > Agaricomycetes > Boletales > Pisolithaceae > Pisolithus > Pisolithus orientalis. Next base: position 102,869 of record NW_026260842.1, on the reverse strand, counting down.
ATCACCATCACCTCCAGGGTTGCTGAAGGGAGCAGGAGGCCAATGACTGGCTGGTGTTGGTGTACCTTGATCATTGGAAGCCAGTGTAGTACTGGAACAACAGGCTGAGAATCCTTGGAACTGCTGCATGATCATGGAAGTCTGGTGGTGACTGGCAAGGGAACTAAGGGCTGATTGGTGGCAAGGGTCATTTGAGATTTCAGGTTGAGTTGGTCTCAAGGCAGAGGTGGATTCTAAAGTGCAGTCTGCTTGAGCTTGAGTGTGGGTTCTGGTCATGGGTGGTGAGTGACTTGCACAAGTGTCAGTCTGAATATACTGTTAAGTTTGTGACTGGATTGGGGGTCAAAGGCCAAAGGCCAAGTGCCAAGTGCCACAACCCTTGGTCTTAGCTCATGCACTAGACCCTTGGGTGAGCCAGGTTGAAGTCAGAGAGAACTGAGGGGGGGGGGGGGTCAGCAGCAAAAGCCAAGAGTTGTTTTGGGCTTAAGCTAGGAGCTGAGGGGTGAACTAGATTGATATTCAGACTGAGGAACTAAGTACAATGTATGTAGAGTATATATACCAAAGACCAGCAACCTGAAGGCTGGGGTTACTGGTGAGGGACTAAATAGTGGTGCAAGGAATTAACTAAAAGTCAAGCAAGCAGGCAGGGGTTGGAGAGCCAAAGACAGACACTGCTTCAGCACAAGTGAGGGCAGTACAAAAGCTGACTAGAAAGGTATAGTGAGAACAGAGTTCATTTTGGTGTTCAGCATTGACTTGGCATTCAGAACCTAAGACTGAGCTGTGGGTGTCCCAGCATATGACATGCAGTGAGTCAGATGGAGATGGAGTTGGAGCTGCAGACAGAGTGGAGGGTGTTGGATCCAGAGTGGAGGTTGCAGCAGAAGGTGACAAAGGTTTTGGAGGATGATGAGCTGCAGGATTGTCAAGTCTATAGAGAGGAATATACTCAGACTTCAAGTTGGTTGAAGCTGAGGTGCAGTAAAAAAAATATAAACTGCTAAGTGTCCGCTTTTGGATTATGTAATGCTGTGCTCAGTGAACCATAACTAAGGTAAAAGTGATAAACTCCAACACACCCCTTCAATGAGTATAGTCAAGAAGGAATTAAAAGAAAATAATACCCATAGCTTCAGAGAAACGAACATGCTTCTCCCTAGACTCACCCTTAGTCAGCACATCGGCCACCTGGTCATTGGTAGACACATAGTTGATGACTACTTCTTCAGAATCCACCTTCTCTCATATGAAGTGATGATGGATCGCAATATGTTTCGTCATGGAACATCACATTTCGAGCCAGTGAGATAGCAGATTGATTGTCAATGAGGAGGGGAGTGGGTTCATGTGATGACACAGTCTTGAGTTTGAGGACTAGGGTATGAATCCAGATAGCTTCCTTTGTGGCAGCACATGTGGCCATGTACTCAGCTTCTGTACTCAAGAGAGCAACAGATGATTGCTTTTTCGATGACCAGCTAACAGCTCCACCAGAAAGGATGAAAGTATAGCCAGTAACAGAGTGGTGGTCATTGATATCTGCTGCCCAATCTGCATCTACATACCTGATTGTGCATGCATTTGAGTCTCGCTTATAGGTAAGATGGACATTGGGGGTGCATCACAGATAGCGAAAAACACACTTTAGTGCAGTAGAGTGTTCATGCCCAGGGCATGCAGCATGATGGCTCAACATGCCTACAGTAAAGGCAAGGTCAGGCCTCATTGCTAGCATTGCATACATAAGGGCTCCAAGAGCACCCTGGTATGACTTGGTGTCAGCCTCTGGAATTTCTAGTTTTTTGAGCTTTAGGTTAGGATTGATGGGGGTCATGACAGCTTGCCCCTCACTCATTCCAAAGTGCTTGAGAATACTCTTGATATATCTCTTCTGTGAGAGCTGTATGATACCTTTATCATGGTCATGCAGTATCTGTGTTCCTAAAATCCAATGTGCCTCACCCAGATCTTTCATCTCATACTCCTGTGAGAGCTGAGCCTTGACATGCTCAATGGTTGTGCAGCACTTTGAGAGTATTAGCTTGCCATCTATATAGACAGCAACAACAATGAGTATGCCATTCTCAACTTTAAAGAAGAGGCTATGGTCAGCCTGGCTTTGAGTGAAACCCAGGGATTTGAAAACAGTCCAAAGACAAAAGTACCATGACTTGGGGGCCAGTTTAAGGCCATAGAGTGCTCGTAGCAGCTGCCAGACTTTGTTGCTGTCAGGAGGAAAGCCTGGAGGGGGGTGAAGGTATATTTCTTCATCTAATAGTCCATTTAGGAATGCAGATTTAACATCCATCTGATGAATTTTGGGATTATACTTAGTGGCAAGCACCAGGAGTATGCAGATGGTTGTGAACTTGGTGATGGGTGCAAACGTCTCTGTGTAGTTGATCCCATGTACCTGTGTAAAGCCTTTGGCTACCAAATGAGCCTTGTACCTCTCAATTTCACCAGTTGGCCCTCACTTGATCTTGTAGACCCATTTCAAGTCAATCAGTTTACAGCCAGGAGGCAGGGCAACTTCCTCATACAGTCCAATGGACTTAAAGGTCTGTAATTTGTCAATCATCACAGCATACCACTGATCTGCATTAGTGCATTGCATTGCATTGTTGAACGAGCAAGGTTCATTGTCATGTGTTGTGGATGCTTTGTAAGCCACTTCCTCATTCGTCTCAGCCACCTCAGCCTTGCTGTTGCCACATGCATGCTCTTGCTCTTGAGCAACTTCGTCGATGGGGCTTCCACCCTCACTCTCTGCACCTGAACCCTCCAGCACCTCAAGCTGTTGACTAGGTAAGGTTGTCCTGTCATAGGAATTGATGAAAAAGTGATAATCATCATCTCTAGGTGGCACTTTTCATGTTCTGGTGGACCTGCAGGTCTCTTGAGGCAGAATTGGAGTTGGATAGGGCTGCAGGGGTGTCGCTTTATGCATGGTAGGTTTTGGCGTCATCCTAGCTCGCTTTCCTGATGGTTTTGAGGCCATTTCAAGCGCTTTTTTAGGACTCCAGCTGCTGCCTGGCATGTTACCCTCCAAGTGCTGTGGGGAATGATCTACCATTGATCCTGAGTGATCAGGTGCATTGTTTGAGTCAATTTTGACCTCATGGACAACATCTTCACTCTCTCCCTCACTAGACTTGAGATCCCCATCATCAGACTCCATGTGAGCATGGCCTTCCATGCCCAAAGCCCTGATGGTATCCAGGTGCAACATATTGCCCTTTTGGGCATTCCCTCTTATGTCCACTGGTTTACTAACCATGCCTGCAGGATCTTCTTCTATCCAGACACACTCTAGGCCCACTGCTGTGCTTCCCTCATCAAATACTACATCCTGGGATTCGAAGACATGACCAGTGGGCTGGTGTAAGCATAGGTATGCTTTCTTGTTCTCTGCAAAGCCCAGATGAATGCATTTTAAGGACTTTGCATCTAGCTTCTTTCTTTTTTCCTCAGGTATATGTATGTGTGCAGTGCAGCCAAAGGTTTGGATATGGGCCAGCAATGGCTTAATCCCTGTAAAGGCTTCATATGGTGTGGTGTCCTCGGAGATAGCACAGGTTGGTGATTGGTTGATTAGGTAGGCCACATACTGGATAGCATCCCCCCAATATTTATTTGGCAGTCCAGCATCTTTTAGCATCGCCCACACACTTTCAACAAGTATGTGGTTCATCTGCTCAGCAATGCCATTCTCCTGTGGGGTATAGGCATTCATCTTGTCATGGTGGACCCCTTTCGACTTGAGGTAGGCCTTGAACTCATCTGAGCCATACTCCCCACCTCTGTCACTCTGAAAATAATTTGCTTTTTCACCAGTCTCGCCTTCAGCTCGAGCAAGGTAGTCTTTCACTGAGGGGAAGACTTTGTCCTTGGATTTTATTAGTTTAACCACAAGGTGGTGCGAGTGAGCATCAATGAAGGTTATGAAGTAGTGGTGTCCAGTTTGGGCTGTAGTCTCCATGGGGCCACATACATCAGAGTATGTCCAGTAGAGTACTGTTGGGCTTTCAATGTTTGACCTGATGGGTATCACCTTATGGTGTTGCTTCCCTTCAAGGCAAGGTTGGCATACAGAGTTTGAGTGCTCAGTGCCAGTAAGCTCCATGCCTTCAACCATTCCTGCTTTAACCAGTTTAAGCACAGATTTTGTATTTGCATGCCCAAGTCATTGATGCCACAAGTCAAGTGTGGCTACAGACTTTGGTGCTGCAGCTGTGAGTGCCGGGAAAGTAAGGGTAGGGTCAAGTAGTGGAGATGGTCCTTGTATGACAAGTGCTCTGTGACTTGGAGAGTGAGTCCTTGCTGCAAGGATGTAGAGTGAGCCTTGACGATGACCCACACCTACAGTGTCCATACCATCAGTGATTGAGCATGTTCCACCCATGAAGGTGACCTGGACATTTCTAGTGGCAAGGTATGCCACCAAGAGGAGGTTTGTGCTGAGATCTGGAACAAAATAGACCTTTTGTAGTAGGATTCTACTGGTCTTCCCATTTGGAAGATCCATACAAAGTTCGATCCATCCAATGGCAGTAGCAGGAATTGTGCTCCCATTTCCAATGACTACAGGCTGCGGGGGTGAGAGCATCTTTAGCGAAGTGAACCATTTCTGCTGACAGCACATATTCACAGAGGCACTGGAGTCAATGACCCAGTGCATGTGTAGATTCTTGCCATTGTCAGTGGCCATGAGGAGCCATAGGGTGCTGTCTTCAGCAGGTGAGATGCATGCAACTTTAGCAACAAGTTTGTCCTCCTTAGGCTTATCCTTTTCAGCCTGTGATGGGGACTTGGCTGCCTCATCAGCCTTCTTCTTGTAGCAGTCATCTTTGACATGGTTTGTCTTCTTGCAATAGCCACAAGCCTTCTTCTTTTTCTTGTCATTCCTCTTTCCCTTTTTGTTAGGCATCTTTGTTACGAGGGCAGTTTGTGCTGAAGAGGTGCAGCGAGACTTCTCTTCTATCAAGACTTGGGAAATGACAGAGTCCAAAGTTAGTTTCTCATCAGACGACATGAGTATAGTGCCAAGGGTTGAGTATGAGGTTGGAAGGGAGATGACCATGGCTATGGCAACAAGAGAGTCTTCAAGGGGCTGTCCAAGAGACTTTAGGATTGTTGCCTTCTGCCACATGGCATTAAGCTGTGTCTCCATCGAGACATCATCTGCTAGGGTACCATGAAATAGTTTGCCAATAAGGTAGGCTATCATTTGTTTCCCTTTGCCTTCATAGTGCTTGCATAGCTTTTTCCAGACTTCTGCTGCCATTGTGGCATGCAGAACACCACTAAGTGGGTCATCCTTTAGAGTAAGCATGATTTGAGCCCTTGCTTCTTTATCCTTGTAGTGCCAGTCTGCACATGCAACTGGATCAGCTGCTGCATCAGGTGCCTTCAACTTTCCTTCTATGAGCTCCCAAAGTCCATGGACATCTAGGATCATCATAATTGGGTACTTCCATGTCTGGAAGTTCAAACCATTGTCTTCAAGGGACGGTATGTCATAGAGTCAACTGGAGGCTTGAGTAGCTTTACCCAAAGGTGTAGTAGAGGTTACTGTTGAGGCAGAGACCAGGACCTTTGAGGGACTGGAAGTGGATGCTGGCAGACCAGACATAGTAGACACTTTTTACCAGACTTGATGTGTTCAACTTTCCTAGGATTAGAACTCGCAAGTGGGGCTCATAACCTTTTGGAGGATGACAAGCTGCAGGATTGTCAAGTCTATAGAGAGGAATATACTCAGACTTCAAGTTGGTTGAAGCTGAGGTGCAGTAAAAAAAATATAAACTGCTAAGTGTCCGCTTTTGGATTATGTAATGCTGTGCTCAGTGAACCATAACTAAGGTAAAAGTGATAAACTCCAACAAAAGGTGCCTGGGGTGTCAGCATTCCCTGTAATGATGGTTTGAACAATATACTGCCCAGTACCCAGTCAATCGACAGATTGAAGCAGGTGAGCCAGTTATGTCCCAATACCAGCAAACATGAAGAATCCAATGGAGTAACATAAAATGAAACAGAGTTGACATCACTGGAAGGAAAGTGGAGGGAAAGATCTACTTCTTGGGAAATGACAGCATTTGTACTACCATCAAACAAGCAGAGTGGAATTGGTGGAGAAATGGAAGAAACAGGAATAGCATATTTTTTGATTATGGATTGGTCTACAAAACAATGAGAAGAGCCAGAATTGATCAACACAGAAACAGTATCAACAGAATAATCAAGAAGAGTTACAGATGGAAGTAAAGAATTGGGACTAGAGAGAGTGGATGTGTTGAGTCAGATGTCTGGTTGCACACAGTTGGGATCAATGCTTCCTCCAGGCTGTGCAAGCTCCCTGGAGGAGCGGACTAATTTTTTGGCTCTGCCTTCTCTGCAGGCAGAGGAGGTGGAGTTCCAGCCATAGCTGCATGGGCTTTGGCTGTGCAAGAGGTAGACTTGGGGCAGAGTGGCCAGGCTTGCCACAGAAGGGGCAAAGGTTGTTTTTCATCCTGTGCTGGTGTTCAGTGGAGGTGAGTTTTCCATCCTTACCCAGGAGGTGGGCAATGTTGGACTTTGACATGTCAGACTTGGGAGGATCTTTCTGCTTGCCCTTGCCCTTTACATCAGACTTTGGAGCAGAGGTGGAGGATGATGATTTAAGCTTGTTGTTGGAATTGGAGGACTGTGACTTGTCAGTGGAAGACTTGGTGGTGTGTGAGATCTCCACTTTATGCTCCCAGTAGTGTGCATCAATGGTCTGAGTGACTTTGTGGAGTTGTGCAAGGGCAGAAGGTTTTCTGATGCGAGTGATCTCATCCTTGATGTGGTCTGGAAGTCCACTATAAAAGCAGTGGTGGAGTGCACCAACACCATAGTCTTTGACCTGCAAAGCCCAGTGATTGAACTCCATGACATATCTGGTAATTCAAGAGCCTGTTAAGTATGGGTTTACCCTTGGGTGACTGTGCTTCAGGACTGGGTGACAGGGGCTAAGTCCAGCTGACCAAAGTCAAGGCTGGGAGACAGGGGCCAAGTCTGGTTGGACTGGAGTTGAGGCTGGAGGTCAGGGGCCAAGTCTGGAGGACTGGACTCAAGACTGGGAGCATGGGAATAAGACTGGTCTTGGAGTGTGCACAAGGGGAAGCCAGTCTGGAGTTGGATCTACCTCCCTTGGTCTCAGCTTATGTGTTGTACCCTTCTGCAAGCCAGGGAGAGGTCTGGGACAGGGGCTGGGGATAGTTTAAGGCTTGGCCTTAGCTATAGAGTAGACTCAGAGAGTAGTACAGGGTTGAGGGTAATACTAAGTTGATATTCTGACTGGAGTGCTATGAAGTATGTACAGGGGTTAAATACATGAGTCCAGTCTGGGATAATGAACATGAAGCCAGACTTGTGAATAAGCTATTAGCAAGATGATTACAAGAGCATGGACAGCCATAGGGGCAGTGCCAAGGCTAATAGTCAAAGTCTGGGTGACTGGCATAACTGGGGTTAGACACAGGATTTGTACAGTAAGCAGAGTCAGACAAAAGGAGACTAGACTAATTATAGTACAAACAAAGGAAAACAGACAGAGTTATGTCTGGGTGACCCAGACATGGACCTGGGAGGACTGGGGTGGAGCAGTGCAAGGCTGGGAGGCTGGAATGGACCAGAGATAGGGGTAAAAGACTGGACTTGGGTTATTCAGGCCAGAGTTGGGTTTTCTAGGCTGGACTAGGACTGGGCTTGACCTGGAGATAGGGGCTTTGGGTCCAGACTGGACCAGGATTGAGTCTGAGAGTCATGGATATGACAGAGCCATCTTTCATAGTAAGGTTCTCAAGTTGTTGGATGGCATCTGCTATGGCATCATGCAGACAAAAATTGGTTGTGAGCTCATGTAAGAACTTGTGGTAGTCATCCATCCAGAGAGGATGGTCATAATTTTCAGGGTTTAGTAGGTCCAGCTTGAACCAAGCCAGAGCCATACCCTTAAGATAAGACTGAGTGAAGGTAACCTTCACCCTGTCAGAGCAGAATGCATGGGGGCAGTCTTGAAAGTTCAGCTTGCATTGTACAAGGAACTCACAGAGTTCCTTAGGGTTGGAGCCATCAAAGGTGTCAGGCTTGTGGACTTTGGTTTTTGGAGTGGAGTCCCCAGTGTGCAAACCTAGACTGTGCAAGTGCATGGACAACTCTAGCAAGAGCTATGAGGGGATCCTCTGGTGGCTCAGCCAGGTCTTCAGGGATATCCCCATCACTGCTGCCCCTGCTGTTGGGATCACCATCAGGGTCATCAGGGTCAGGGTTGGGTCCATCATCTTGGTTATGAGGAGACAGAGTATGGAAGGCTGTTGGGTGGAGGTCAGAGCAACCAGCCTGTGAAGCACTTTTGCCTTCAGTGTGAGAGCAGCATTGAGTGGAGAAGGATTGGAACTGTTCAATGACAGAAGGGAGTCGACATGGATTAGCTAGCACTGCAGTGAGGTTCTCAGTGACCTCTCTCTGGGATTGAGCTTGAGTTCTCATAATGGTGTAAGTTTTTTGGAAGACAGAAAACAAGATCATACAAGTGTGAGTATGAATATACTGTCAAGCCTGGGCCTACTCTGACCAACTCCGATGCTTGATAAGGTCTGGAGAGAGGTTTGGAAGCAAGTCCAACTCAAAGGGACCAAACTCCAACTGGTGGAGTGTTGGCAAGAATGAAGTCTGCCAAGGCAAAGGCAGAGCAGAGTGAGGGTGTTGGGTTTAGCTCATGTGCTACCCCCTTGCACAATCTCAGCCCTCATATTTCAGAGGGAGAGCACAGATGGATAGTTGGAGGTAACTCCAACAGACAAAAGACAGAGACAGAGGGAGTAGGAATTAAGTTGATATTTGTACTGAAGAATAATGGAGTATGATACATGCTTTTATACTATTATGGAGGTACAGTACACTTCAGGTAACCATTTTTCATATGAATTTAGGCTGAATAGTTTCTCCAAACCATCCAGCCTAATAGCCTCCCAGACCAAGGTCTGCCCAGGGACATCTGGTCATGTCCCAGGGCTATGCAGATTTTTAGGCCCTGGGACAGATGAGATTTCCCACATAGCCATCCATTCAAATGCAATTATTTGGGATGTCCCAAGACTGCCTTGGGTGACTGGGGTCCCTACTCCTGAAAGTGCAGCTTATATTAGCATTGAAATAGCTGCAGAAATCCTAGCCCCCTTGCTCCTCTGACAGATTTAATCCACAAAGTATCCTTTGACCTATACATCCCCTCCCATCCCACCATGCATAGTAGTATACAATAGTACTTTTCATGTACATCTTTGCAATGTGATTCTGCTGTATTGGGACATCTCACTAGTTGCCAGGGAGATGACCCACCTGGGCCTCCACATTTGCCTTGAAAATTGCAATAATAAATTCAATCAATTTGTGTCTATACCTCATGCAATTTGTACTGTATGAAGGAAGAAGTGAATGGTTTTTGAACACTTGTGTGACAAGCCAATATCTTAAAGTCCCCCACATAGAACATGGGGTTGGTCACCTTTGCAACACCATCTGCAGAGGGCAGAATGTCCCAGATGAGCCTCTGAGGTCATCATGGGGCATTGTGCTGGTCTGCAAAGGTAACTTAGGAGGATATGCCATCATAGCCCACTGAGGCTGGGATGGGACATCCCACTGTTCCCTCTGCCAAGCAGTGGGATGTCCCACAACAGCCTCTAAGGCTATGTTGGGATGTCCCACCCTCCCCTTTGCCAAGCAGTGGGATGTCCCACAACAGCCTCCAAGCCTACATTGGGACATCCCACCCTCCCCACTGCCAACCAGTGGGACATCCCACCCTCCCCACTGCCAACCAGTGGGATATCCCCCAACAGCCTTTAAGCCTACATTGGGACATCCCACCCTCCCCTTTGCCAATCAGTGGGATGTCCCACAACAGCCTCTAAGGCTACATTGGGACATCCCTCCCCCCCCTCTGGCAAGCAGTGGGATCTCCCACAACAGCCTCTGAGGCTACATTGGGACATCCCTCCCCCTCCTCTGGCAAGCAGTGGGATGTCCCACAGCAGCCTCTGAACAAGTGGGGAATGGTGCATTGCTCTTCACATAGTCTTGTTCCCATGTCACCAGTTTACCCCCATGCTACTGATATTAGTACCTGGACAATATATATTTGCTCAACTGTTAGAGCACTGTTTATCACCTAAGAGGTTGCTTCAATCCCAGCTCTGGTCACATTTCCATCATAAGGCTACATTTGGACATCCCACTTCCCCCTCTGGCAGCTGGGGGTAGTGTTGCTGTGGCTCAGGGAGCTGTCCTAAGCCAAGGGCCATACCACATCTATATTATTGAGTATTAAAATAATTATTGTGGATTTGGTATGTGGCAACACAAGGCTACATTTGGTAATAGTTGTCATAGTGACTAAGCTGCTTGTTGTTGAGCAGGTCAGCCTTTGGAGCTGAGCCACAGCAACACTAGCTGAGGCTATGTCCCAGAACACCCTCTTGGGTTATATTGGGACATCCCACCCCACTCTCCAGCAGCCAGTCCAGTGGTTGTAGCACCTGGTGAACATCTAGGAGGTCACTGGTTCAATCTTAGGACTGGTCACATCTTCCTCATAAGGCTACATTGGGACATCCCTCCCCCCCCTCTGGCAAGCAGTGGGATGTCCCACAACAGCCTCTAAAGCTGCATTGGGAACATCCCTCCCTCTGATCTGGCAAGTAGTGGGATGTCCCACAATAGCCTCTAAGGCTACATTGGAACATCCCTCCCCCCCTCTGGCAAGCAGTGGGATGTCCCATGACAGCCTTTAAAGCTACATTGGGACATCCATCCCCCTCTCTGGCAAGTAGTGGGATGTCCCATGACAGCCTCTAAGGCTACATTGGGACATCCCTCCCCCTCCTCTGGCAAGCAGTGGGATGTCCCACAACAGCCTCTAAGGCTACATTGGGACATTCCTTCCCCCCCTCTGGCAACCAGGGGGATGTCCCACAATAGCCTCTAAGGCTATATTGGGACATCCCTCTCCCCCTCTGGCAACCAGTGGGATGTCCCACAACAGCCTCTGAGGCTACATTAGGGCATCCCACCCTCCCCTTTGCCAAGCAGTGGGATGTCCCACAACAGCCCCTACACCTACATTGGGACATCCCTCCCCACCATCTGGCCAGCAGTGGGATGTCTCACAGCAGCCTCTAAGGCTAAGTTGGGACATCCCACCCCCCTGTCTGGCCAGATGTCCCACACCACTCTCCACATAACACAAGGCCAAAATGCTATCAGACCATTTGCATGATCATAGGAGGCATGCACCCTTGTTGCACTCCAAAAATTTCCAGATTGAAGGACCATGTTGGAAATGGTGTATTCTGTGCATTGCACTCCACATAGTTTTGTTCCCACCTCACTGGCCCATGCCCCATGCTACTGATGCTATCACCTAGACAATATACACAGCTGAGCAGTCAGATCACCTGGTTAACACCTAAGAGGTTGCTTCAATCCCAGCTCTGGTCACATTTCCATCATAAGGCTACATTGGGACATCCCACCCCCCCCCCCCTCCAGCAGCCAGTGGGATGTCCCACAAAAGCCTCTCCAGCTATGTTGGGACATCCCATCCCCCTTCCATAAACCAGTGGGATGTCCCACAACAGCCTTTCAGGCTATGTTGGGACATCCCAACCCCCTTTCCAGAAACCAGTGGGATGTCCCTCAACAGCCTTTCAGGCTATGTTGGAACATCCCATCCCCCCTTCCAGAAACCAGTGGGATGTCCCACAGCAGCCTCTCAGGCTATGTTGGGACATCCCATCTCCCCCTCTGGACACCAGTAAGATGTTATACAAATGCCACAGAGGCAAATGTTGGACATCCTACCCTGTATCTCTGACATCCACATTGCCTCTGCCCACAATTGGCATATATATTGTCACATTGTAACAGGCTCAATCAATGGCACCAATCAGTTCAAGTCAGATCACCATGATTTTTGGAGATTCAGAATCAGGGCAATGAGACACAGGTCTGCCTTGCAGATGTCCATTTCACATATAACCAAGATTGTGAGCCCATTATTGCATAATTCTTTGCACAAGATTCATATCCTTTGAGCCCTGTGTAATTTCTAGGGAACAGTACCAAAAAATATGTGCAGAGATGAAAGGTCAGTGACCAGATGAGCAGTGAGCAGTGAATAACTGCATTTGAGTGGGTGTAGCCATATGCATGAGTAGTTGCTGACATGATCAGGTTCACTCAATGGCTCCAAATGTCCTATACATATCATTTCTTGAAATAGTCATGGCACCCAAAGAATGCTATTCAAATTGTATCCAGCAATCATACTCTGCAGGTCTCAAGTGTTGTATTATTTCTCAATCTATGTCCTTCTACTATGATTTTATTTGAAGCAAGTCTTGAGATGTGAGGCAAGGGGACACAGGTAGGGGGTAGCACATGATTGATAAGCAGCCACCAAGTGTAGATAAGACAATACTACGTGTAGAACTTCAGATCACAACAACACACTGCATAATTGCATAAATTTTTGGTACTGTTCTCTAGATGATACACAGGGCTCCAAGGATATGAATCTTGTGTGAAGAAATATGCAATAATAGGCTTCCAATCTTACTTATATGTGCAATGAACATCTGGAAGGAGAGGGCTCTCTACTGCCCAAAAAGCATTGAAAGCCTGCTGCACAATTGATGTATAGAAGACCACTATTAGTTTGCTAAGGTGTACAGATGCCTAGGTCACTTGCAATTTTGATTGTATATGTGAAATCAGCCTATGCTTTTTCAGACTTATATAGTGCTAGAACTAGTCTAATTTTTACACCAGGACCTACATCTAATTTCCCTGATTCTGAATCTGCAAAAATTGCGGTGATCCGACTTGAATTGATTGAGATATCAAAGTTATAACATTTAGCTACTATATGTGTGTGATTTTGTTTATTTGGCCTTGTTCTCAGTTTTGAAAATAGCTGTAACATGAGGAGCAACAAGGCACAAACACAGTAGCTAGGGACTGCAGGAATTGTATATACAGATTGAGGCATCATGTACAGTGCCTAACAGCAATGGACATGTGATGGACATTGGTACCATATGTGATTTGACCTTGGACTGCCCCTAACAAAGAGTTGATAAGTGGCCAGTACTGAAATGTAACAGTAACAGCTGGGGTGACTGACACAAAACTATGGGATGTGGTAGAGGACTCCCAGGCAATCAGGGAGAAAGAGGGAAAATGCCAATTGGATCACCCAATCTTGAGGTATACACTAAACTGCCTTGAAACCCTTCAAACACAACAGCAGGAATATCTCAACAACGAGCATGCAGAATTGGGTGAACAAGGGCACCCTGGAAATGGGTCAGTGAGAGGGATTTGTGGCTTGAAAAGTGAGAGAAGCAGTGCAGATATGCATGAGGTATGATGAGAGGACCTCAAGGGGTGGGCCTTGCCACAAAAACATGAACATCTCCATAACTACTGCACCAATCACAATGATCTAGACATCTCCAGGGAGTCGTCATCTAGTAGTGCGAGTCTGCAAAAAAGCGAGAGATGTGTCAGAGAAACCACTGAGATACAGCCCCAAGATGATAGGGGTAACTCCAGGCAAGTGAACAAGCAGGTGATGACCTCAGGACAACAGTTGGGGTGATCGAACATGGGCCTCAGGAAGGCAGTTGGGTACTCATAGATAAACACAGAAAACAAGGAGCCACCATGATCAGACCATTGGATCCTGAGCTACATGCAAAACTGTCTCACTGCCCTCTGAACACAAAAATGGTGATATCTCAATAGCAGCTCCATGGAATTAGACAAAAGAGACCCCCCCAGAGAGGTCTTGGCGAGGGGAACGAGTGGTGTGAAAAGCGATAGGAAAGGTGCAGGACTGAGTGGAGAGCCACAGACCTGTCCCCCCAAATCTGATGGTAACATCATTGCTGACACCAGCGACATCAATATACAAGCAGCACATGACAAATATGTTGTAGGGGAAGCAAAAACTACACTAGTAGTAATCTTCATTTATATACTCCTCAGTGAAGTTGTCCTCATATTGTGCAGCATTACCCCTGTTAACCCAATGAGGTTCACCTGACTGGGTTGGAGGGTAGTAGTCATCAGTATATGGACTGTTGTAGTAAGGATGGTTGGTTCGAGATGGAATGCGATGGAATCCTTGGTGAGATGGAGGAAATTGATTGCAGTAGGCCAGAAGGTAACACCTAGAGAGAATGCAAGTCAATGGTGAAACCTCTGCAAAATTGAATTACTCACATGATATGGGATATTAGATGGGCCAGGATCACAATAGTTTGTATGGTCACCCTGAGAATCCTACATAATTTTTCCTTAGTCTTGTTACTGAAAGTCAGAGACCTGGATACTCACTTGTTGTCTGGGAAAAGACTGCTGGGCTGGGCCGGCCTCTTGCATGTGAGGACAGCTTGGAAGATTATCCTGATGTAGATCCTATATGATGCTTCATTAGTCTTGTTATCAGACCATAGGAACCAAACCCTACCCCATATTGCAGAGCTAGGCATGGGAGGCTTGGATGGGCCAGGCTCTTGAGTGTGCACATTGCTTGGAATTGTGGACAGGTCATGATGCAAATCTTGTGCAATGGGGCATGCATCCTGGCATTGATTGCATGGTGCAGTTCAACAGTCAGACTGTAAAGCCTTGCGAACATCAGCAGATACCAGATATTGAGTAAAGAGCAGAACTTACCTGGGGACCAATAGTATCACAATTTGATGCCTCCATGTGGGGTCGCTTCCAAGAGGGAAAAGGGAGTTGTTGCTGTGGTCAGGGTTGTGGCTGTCGAAGGACCTCCATGCCTTGCTGCTGGTGATCCATTTCCTTGAGGGACTTCTGCCACTCTGGATCATCTGAGATCTGCTGCAAAACAGTACCATTGGTAGCTTTGACAAGCACGATCTCACCCTTCAAAGGGTCAGCATCCAAAATATCAATGACCTCTACACAGAACTTCAGCATCCAACTGGATGAATAAAATAGGGAATACCTTTGTTCCAGCACTTAATCTCAATTTCCAGCACATCATCCAGACTATCTTGTTCTTCCTCATCATCAGTTTGCCCATCATACAAAAGACCCAGTTTTCTCCGAAGGCAAGGCACTACAAGTTGACAAAGAGGGCCAGCCTTAAGTTTCTTGTACTTGAAACCAGGGCCCAGTGGAGATACACCATGCAGCCAGTTGACAATAGTGAGGCGGCTCTTCTGCAAAAACTCAAGAAGCTGGTGCCAGGAAACTTTCTGGGGATCACCAACTTCAATGCCACATGTGACTGAGCAAAGGATCAAGATAAATGCACATACAGCACAAGAATAACTTACTGCACAGATCTCTCAATGCAGCCAACATCTTCCCCTTCATCATGCTTCTGAATACTCTACAGTTGTGGTCTCTTGGAGTCTCCTTTGTATGGCAATGTAGTTCCAGCACAGAACCCACATCTCCAATGGAACCAGTGCCAGCCACCCTGGCATCTGCACCATTGCCATTCCTGAGACACCTACAACAATCCAATGAGGTCGAATGAAACATGCAAGAAATAAACTTACTTGAAAATTGTGGTATACTTATCCATGAGTGACCAGACATCGATGCCATTTTCATTGATGAAGTTTCTTATTGTCTCGGAGCCTCCAAATATGCCAGAAGTTTGACATCCTGCAGGGTCCTGTCCAACATACATTACCACTCCAACTATCTCAATATCCTCAAGATTGGACCATGCCTCTGCCTGTGGAACGATCAGAATCAATGGCTGCACAGTTGCAACCACATACCAATCCAGAAAATTGTGTCTTTGCATTGTCCACTCTAGCTGCAATAGATTTGACAGATCGATTAGTCAGTATGGCAGAGGAGCTCTCACTCCACTCATAGACAGCTTTTAACTTTTCCCTCCTTGCTGCAAAGTCATCCTTGGGGATGCCTATCATGAGGGTGTTGTACTCCTTCATAATCAAATTGTTGATTGAATTTCGATCAGCTGGTCAGGATGTTAGAATGGTAGATGTGAGAGGGAGGAAAGCCATACCACCATCTGGTTTGGGCTGCATGGCCCAATACCACAAGTGGAAGAGGTTGGCCTCATTAATTTTGGTATGAGAAGCCTTAACACTAAATCCCACAGCAATGAGTATGTCATGTGTAGACCACCTGTGCTGTCAGCCAAGTTCTTCTGCTGTCATCTTGACATCCTTCACAAAAGCATGTATTTCGTCTAATGCTGCTGTGGACAGATTCCCCAGCTTCTTGAGGTTTGGGAGTTGGGTGTCACAGTCACTGTGGTTTGCAGCATCAATGTCCTTGGCATCTATAGCCCTACCTTCGCCCTTCTTCTGAAGTCTAGTATAGATTGGGCCACCTTCTTGATGAGGATGGAAAATGTCCCCTACAGGATGGGCAGAGTCATCAGACTCATATGCAGGTGGTGAGGATGGGGGAAGCAGGGACTGGGCACAAGAAATGGTCTGAGCATTGCAAGCTCATGCATCATCATCATCTAGGAGTCAACATGTCAACATGAGGCAGATGTGTATATAGATGGTAACAGGACAGGATCACAACAATTCTTTATCTATATAACAACCAAGGGAATGATGGGTGGCAGGAAACAGTCACAAGTATCCAAAGCACCAAGCTTTGAAACACAAGTGGGCACCAAGCCCACCATTGCATGACCAGAGAGGCACCAAACCCCAAAATCAAAAGAAATGAGAATTATCTGAAAAAAATGTGAGAGAACGAGGGATACAAAATGGAAAAACCTACCATGGGAGTCACTCGAGCTCTCCATCTCATCGTCATTCTCATTCTTATTGTAATTGGAACCCTTGTCATCATCATTTCTACTGGGCAGCCGGTCATTCTCTTTCTTGCTACCAGATGGCAGGTCATCCTCTTTCTTGCTACCAGATGGCAGCTCATCCTTGTTCTCACTACTGGATGGCTGATCATCCTCATTCTTGCTACCAGACAGCTGATCATCCTTGTTCTCATTACTGGAAGGCTGGTCATCCTCATTTTCATTGTTGTCAGGATTCTCCTCCATCTCCTCCATTGCAGAGTCCTCATCATGGATTTGGTCATCCAGGCACAGGGAAGGGGGAGGGAGCATTGGGGTGTTCGTGATGGAAGGACAAGGTGTCAAGGAGCATCTTCTATCTCTCAAGCCAAACATGTGCTCTTCCCAGCCTTTGGGAGGCTGGACTGCACACCACAGTTTCAGTTTGCCAATCATATCCTTCAGAGTAGATTGCCATGAGCAGAAAACAACATTAGAGTAATGGATGAGAAATATACTACAAGACGTACCTCTGAGTGTTGCACTCCATCATTAGAGACAACAGCACCACCTTTTTTTACTCATTTGGAAACTGGGGCATTTTGTGAGGACAGAATCCTTCAGTTGCAAAGAACGTGAGTGTTCAAGTCAGCAATGGAGTCCCTCGAAGGCTCCAGGATATCAGCAGAGTGGGGCATGGTTGTATGGGGGTGTTGAGAAACGGGGGGAGGCAAGGTGAGTATTTAAGGTCAGAGCATGTCAAGCCAAGATGAACCACATGGGAAAAAAAAACCATCTAGAACATGTTGTCTCAGCATGCAAAGTTCTGGATATAGCATCAGCAAGGACATATGAAACCACAAAAAGAGGACACAACATAAGTGAGACAAAGGAAAAGCATGCAGGAAAGAAGTGGTTGTAATGCATTGTCACACACCAAAGGTGTTTGGTGAGGTGGACATGGATACAGCTGATGAATGGAGATGAAGACCATAGCCCTCATGTGAAGAAGGACAGCCAGAAATGTCAGCAGTCATCCCTCACACAAGAACAAGTCATCAGTGCCAGAGAAAAAGAAAGGGAGCAAGTTAAGTGCTGGCTAAAATTCTTAAGTGCCCATGTATGGCATTCTGGTTTTCAACATGTCTCCACCATTTCTGCAGATACAGAGACCATTCCCACACTCACTTGTGGTGCTCAGCCATGCAATCTTACCTTCCAAAATTGGAAAGGGTTTGCACACTCCACATGTTTCTACAGCACTCCCTCCAAAAGATGCTCATTTCACTAACTTCTTCTGATATGGCTGCCTCTACATCAATCATTTCGCTTGTCCCCTTTGCTAGGGACCATGGCTACATATATCTACCAGGAGTTCCTACCAGCTTCCATCCTGAAGCATCCTGGTACATCCCACCCTCATCTGTGCCCTCTCAGCCCATCCAGCTTGGACAGTGTGTTCTTTGGTCACCTCAGGTCTGTCATTCACTTGGAAAGGTCTTATGTGGTTGTTTCAGTCTCTCCAGTCCAAGAAGCATATGGATCCTTCCTCCCTGCTCCCTGCAATGTCTTCATACTGGTCTCATCCATCATTCTTCCAAGATTGTGACAGCTACAGTATAATCTACTGTTCTCCACTCTCCCTGATTGCATCCATGATGAGTATGATGCACATCTTGCCTCCTTGTTGCAAGATACAGCAGAAGACACTCCCCCTTCATCCTCTCTTCCAACAGAGCCTCATTCATGAAGTTTTTATTTGCTTCACTGAGAGGATGGTTTGGGGGGGAAGGTTGCAATCCCCTATGCTCCTGTCACCCCACAGACCCCCAAAGCTTGACCCCTGTTGACATCTGACTCACCCTGTCCACTTTTGGATGTACTGTATTGGCATCAGATCAGCACTGCCTCTCTGTCATCCCACCTTGGCCTAGAAGCAATCTCTTTGAGATGTGACATGCACAGCCTCCCCCTAATGTGATTCCAGTGTGCTTTCCCAGTTCCTGACATCACTTGACTCATACTTTGATGTTCTGACTGTCTTTGACTCACCTATTGCCAATACTTACCAATCTTTTGACTTTGCTTACTGGTTCTTTGCTTTTTGGCTTGCTAATCCTTACCAATGCTTACCAATGCTTTCCAAGACAATTACCCATTGCTTACATTCCTTATTCATTGGTTACCAATCACTTACCAAGTGTTTGCACCTTGTTTTCCAAGGGCAACACCCCTGTACTGTATATAAATCGCTGTACTTAGATAGCAAAAAAAAAAAAGACATCAGAGAGCCCCTCTTGCTTGCATTTTATCATCACTCAGTAATTCATTCAGCAGCTTTGATAGTTGAGACTTTATTAAGGGTCTAACTATCATCTACTTCACTTATCCTTGTCTATCATCAATATACTTCACTCCAAGCCCTCCCTGAGCTCAGTGCAGCTTAGGACATTGAATTAAGCTGCCATCCATCCTTCTGTAGGCTGACAGCAGTCTACCCTATTGCTTTCTATCACATTCTTGCTCCCTCTTTGTCAGGAGCACCCCCAACCCTCAGCACTCATCCTTGAGTGTCATAGCTCACAAAAAACCACCCAAATCAAAGGCTCTACCACCTAGATACTGCATAGGCACACCACCACTTGCTCTTTTTGTCTTTTGTGTTGGTTTTGGTTGGTTTTCACCACTGAACCACACTTTGACTCACACTGGTGTAGGAATGACTTCAATGACAAGCTGGGCAGTGGAGAGCTCTATTTGGATTGGGAAGACCTTCATGGAAAGTGGTCAGCCTACACAAAGAAGGCCTTTGGGGCCAATGGTACAGAGGATGGCAGCAGAGAGGATGAGGCTGGTCAAACCACAGTAAAAGCATGGAAAGGAAAAAAGCAGTCTCAATTCTCCCTGTCCACCAATGACAATGGCACACCCATTCTTCCAAATCTCTTGGACTTATGGACACTGGAATTAAAGGACATCATGAGGGTGTTCATAACCAGCCATTATCATACATGCCAATTTCCATGGTTGATGAGTTACTAACATCTAAACACAGGCTTGGCTTGTGGGAAGACAAATGCCAGTGTACCTTGGGCTGCAATAGCTGACAACCAGGCATCCTATGTGTTTTCCAAGTATCTTCCTCCCAATATCCTGTTCAAAGAGCCCACCAGGCCAACACATCATGAACTAATTGAAACCTTGGAGTTCTGGAAGGAGTGACAGCAGGAGCACCCAGAAGATGTCTTCCAGTTCCGAAGGTGGAGATCTCAGGATGGTTCCCTGGAGGAGCTGGTTGCCAAACACCAACACCGGTCAGAAAAAGCCAAAGGGAAGAGACCCTGGATGGAAGGTGAGGTCATGATCAATTTGGATATACATAACTGATCACACATTAAGTAAATTCCATTGACAGCTCTGACTACAGACATCACTCAGAGGAGGAACCAGCTGCTCCCACAAAACCCTCCACCAAATGGCAACAAATAGATGGTATGTCAGAGCTGGTCAGATTCTTTACTGGTAACCCTAACATGACCTTGGAATTGTGTGCCAAAAATCATCCCACTGGAACATCCAATGCACAGGAGGACAACAGATGATGGAACCAGTCCACATCAGACTGGCACAATACAGCTACTGCATACCCCAAGCCAGCTGGTAAGTGGTATCTGGCAACAATGAATATTGCTGATAGAATTGTATCAGACATTCATGCCAATGATGGTGGTGATTCAACTGCAAGGAAGCCCAAGCCCAAGCCAAGAATCAGATCCAATGGTCAGTTTCCATGCACACTTGGTTAATCCTCTCATTACAGCATTCTACAGCAGCCCAGAATGATAAGATGGTCATATCACTTAATGATCATAGGTATACATCCATAACACAATTACACACACTAATCAATGTCAGGAGTTGATCTGGTGGGTAGGAATTCAAATGCCAGGCCTAGAGGCCATGCAATGGACAGGGAAGATAGACTGTTGGATCAAGCAGAAGAGGATGGTGTGGCTCATTTCCCAGAGCAGAATTGTAGGCCCCCATGGCAGCCAGATGAGAATTATCCTATTCCAACCATGAGGAGGCAAAGGTAGAATTGAGGCCAGTACCTAATGTTTTCCAGTAGACTGGCAACAACCATATATAGTGCACAGTGCAAGAATTGCTGGTGAATTACCAGCCCCATAGCTACCATATACCATAACCCACTGTCATAATCCAATTGCAGCCAATTTGTGCACTTCTCCAATTCCATTCAACATAATGTTCATTGAAATGAGTTAAATATACAAATTAAAGCTGGTCTGGTTTAAGACAGTAGCCTACACCTGCTGGCTCTTCCTCCAGAAGATCTGCTAACTGTTTCCAGAATCTGGTAAGCATGGCATGCTGCTCAACATGTGATTGCCACTCCCTGGTTGCATCCACCAGGGTATTGGCATAATACCTATATGTGGTGATCAGATTGGCATTGTGTGTGGCATTGATGTCTGGCTGATGCACCCCACTCCTAGCCATGATACTGGAGATCCACCTTGACATTTGAACTGGTAGACATGTTTAGCTATGGTTGCATAGGAACTTCTGGACTTACACTTGGTTTGTGGAGTATCAACTCCTGGCTGTATGGTGAACTCCTGGGAGACTGTAAAAGCTCTAAATGCAACAATGGGATTGGCACTGGTGATGGGGATCTAGCTGGTGGTATCAATGTGGAGCTGAATGATGCAGGAGCATCTGAAAGGTCCATAGGTTGACGAGGACCAGGGAAATTGCTGCCAGGTGATGTGAATGTTGTTGGGCTGGGAACTGGGATAGGATTGCAACAGGCTAGTGACACAGAGGGAGTTAAGGACTGGAATTGAGGCTCATGCAATAGGATGAATGGTCATGATGATTGGCCAGCTGCTTGAGTTGGGTAGATGTAAGCTGACAATCTTGTGGCAGCAGGCAACTGAAATGCTGGTTCTTGTAAAGGACTGACCAGTGGGGACTGAAATGGTGGGGGTGACCCCCAAGGTGGCTTGTGCAATGGCATACCTGGGGCAACAGGCAGTGGTGATTTGTCCCATGCCAGCTCAAGTAATGGGGTGCTTTCAGAGAGGTGTGTTGATATGGAGTCCCAAGGAGGCTCAACCAATGGGCTGCTAGAGGAGGGAGATGGTGCCAATGACTCCCATGCTGGCTCTATCAAAGGTGATCTGGGTGAACCAGAGGACTGGAAGGAGGGTTCCATTCCAGTTGGGTGTATTGTTTGAGCCAGGGACAGCTCAAAAGGTGGCTCACATAATGGGGATGATGGCATGTCCAGCAGGTTGTTTTCAGTAAACATTTCCTCATCCTCATTGAGAGATGTGAGCTGCTACATATCATGGTGTGACAGAATTACTGCACACAGTCATTAGAAGTAATGGTCCTTGGACTGGTTGACTTACAGAGTTTATCTGGACTGCTGGAACTGAATCTAACATTTCTGGGAGCCATATGAAAGTTCAAAACATTGTAGGCACTGTGGGGATTACACTGATGTTTGAGAATGATTTTGGTACCAGTGATAAGATTGTATTACACAATATTTTTTCATCAGTCATCATGCTGGATGTGCAAGTGCATACATAATGGAAATGGGCACTTAGTGGAATGACTGTCAACTGCCATACATTACTCCCACCAAAATATGTTCAATGGTTAAACCAGTACATTGAATATTGTAAATCACAGCATCACCAGAGTGAGCATTTGTATTGTGCTTATGTAAGCCTGTTGAATGGTGTATGCTAGCTGGCAAATTCACCACACTGCTCAAGCACCCACCACCTGCACACCTAAGCTTTAACAGCACTATGTCTACCACCAACACCAGCACCTTCATCCTGGCACAATCGACTGACAACATCCAGCCAGTCATCACCACTGAAAATGCCAAGCAGATGGTTGAGGAGGCTGCCAGGGTTACAATGCAGGCACTGAGAGGACTTTGGGGCTGGGACACTAAGCACTGGGGCAAAGTGGCTCAGCTTGTGTGGGCCCAGCTGGTAAGTGAAATCACAGCCATGATATCCATTCCTGACATCTACATAGGGAATGGTCTCCACAGTTGTTGAACATCTACCCCTGGCATTCAAGATCCCTCCACATCTTATTGCTATCAATATATGCACATGGTTGACCCAGCAACAATCTTTGCCACACAAACATGGCCACCTTTCAACCAGATGATGACAGCACAAGAGGCCAATGTGAAGGATCATGTGTGGTATTGCCTTCATCACCAGCCTAAGTCTCACCCATATTACAAGGTCATGGAGGAGCTTACTGGGCCTTTGTTGAGGGCCAAGCACCAGGCACAGCTGGTGGATAAGGGGAAGGGGAAAGAGTTGGGTATGGATGAGGCTCAAAGGACTTGGCTTCCAGGTGAGCACTAATTCTGAGGATGGCAATTAGGGTAGACCACTGATACAGGATCCAAAGATGCACCCACAGACACTACAGCTAGGACCACTGGAGTTGTGATGCAGAAGCCAGGAAATGAGGAGGATCAGAACAGGGAGAAAGCATGGGGCTGTAGCCAGTCAAGACATGGCTGGCCAGTGGCCAAGCCTGTCAATGCCAGTGATCAGACCAGTAGAGGCTGGAGCCAGTCAAGGAGACCAACGAAGAAGGTGAAACCAGCAGTCAACAAGGATGTGCAGGAGTGGTGAGACATCAACAACCCTCCTGAGTCCTGGGAGGTAGTGCTGGAAGCTGAGTGGTGTGTGAGATGCCAGGACAGGAGTTGGCCCTGTATGGTGCTAGCTGGCAGGGCATGCTGGCAATGCCACTGTACCAAATACTCATGCAGCTTGTTCAAGGGGAGGGGAGACAAGTCTGAGATGCAGTGAAAAGCCTCCTGTTCAAGGCCTCGCTGGCAATGATCCCCAGAAGACATGGCCAGCCTTCCCACCAC
This sequence comes from Pisolithus orientalis, assembly GCF_024613125.1. Classification (NCBI taxonomy): domain Eukaryota; kingdom Fungi; phylum Basidiomycota; class Agaricomycetes; order Boletales; family Pisolithaceae; genus Pisolithus; species Pisolithus orientalis. The sequence continues at coordinate 79,050 of NW_026260842.1, read as the reverse complement.
CTGCACCAGCTCCATTGACCAGTCAATGAGCCAAATGTCAAAGGGCACCAAGCTGAAATCAATCCACCGGTCCATCCAAAGTAACAAGCCATCATTCATCTCCTGGCCCATGGACTGGCCACCCCAGTAAGTTATTCACAATCCTATGTTTTTTGCTAATCAGTTGAAATAATATATCTATTGAGTAGTGGAAATTATTACTCTGTCATGGCTATCCCAGTCATAGTCTTGTGCAAGAAGTGTTGCAACAGACCCACCCATCACTCCAGTGCCAACTACTACAACCAGTGCCAATGATCCATGCCATTGTGATGAGTATTGGGAAGAGGTTACCATCCTCGAGTGGGAGAATACTGACATGAGGTGGGAGATAGAAGTAACCTGTACTGAGCTTGCTGCTCTCCATCAGGTGGTAGATGCCATCTGTAATCACCTATTCCTGGCCCCAGATGTGCTTAACCATCCTCTGGTCCCATTTCACACTACTTCCAACCCTACACTGGTACCTCACATGCCAGTCATGGTGGAACTTGGCACTACAACTGGTGTTGTAGAGGTTCAATCATCCTGAAGTGGCTCAAGACAGGAGTCCACTGAACCCCCCCCCCCCAGCTTCATTCAAGGGAGGTGCTGGCTTGGAAGTACCTCCTTTGAATGTCAAACCTGTGCATGGACCTGCTGGAGGTCTGGCAATCTCTATTACTCCACCACCACCAGCAGTCAGATCAGTGCCCAGACAGGAAGGTAGGATGGAGGTCGAACTAACATCAATGTACTTGTCATTTTGCAATCCATTTGTGTTTTTTTGTCTTTGTACTTGTACTTTGTTAGATGCAGCAATATATTCTATGTTGTCAAAATGTGATCTCCAGGAAGAAGTAGCTACTGCTGCTGGTAGTTGTTACTGTATGATTCAGATACTGGAAAACCAATCTGGTATGGTGATGTCTGTACCAAGGCCATGGTGTTACAAGCACTAAGGGCCAATGGAGTCATGGTTCACCTAGATGATTGAATGATGACTGGCTGGCATAACTCAATTGTTTTTGCTGTATAGCATGATGGTGACTTTCATGGTATTGTTCTGGCTTGCTGGAGGCTGTAAGGCATTGAATCCACAGTTTAAATGTACTGGGTAGTTGGCTAGTCTTCTGGTCATTGCCAGAGCCACCATTGTGGTAATACATGCATCTCCAGCATGGTACTGGTGCCAGTATGTACATACACTGTGGACCTGCTCCTGGGAGGTCCAGGCAGGTCAGGCATGGCATGGTATAATTTCTCAGTGGGCCTCCATGGCATTGGCACTGGGATGGCATTCATGGCATTGGTGCCAGGACAGCTTGACTGATGGCCTCATGGCATTTGGGATGTGCCAGAACATATGGCATAGGTGCCAGGATGGCTTCCACAGCATTGGTGTTGTGCCAGAACACATTACAATGGTGCCAGGATGGCTTGCATGATGGACTCATGGCATTGGGGATATGCTGGAATGCATGGAACCAGTGCCAGGGTGGCTTCCATGGCATTGGTGTTGTGCCAGAACACATTACAATGGTGCCAGAATGGCCTGTATGATGGCCTCATGGCATTGGGGATGTGCTGGCACTCATTACACAGGTGCTGGGATGGCCTGCATGATGGACCTGTGGCATTGGGGACATGCCAGAATACATGGAACTGGTGCTGGGCCAGCCTCCATGGCATTGGTCCAGTGCTGGTGCACATTACAATGGTGCCAGAATGGCCTGCATGATAGGCCTCATGGTATTGGGGATGTGCCAGAACACATGGAATAGGTTCCAGGACAGCTTCCATGGCATTGGTGTTGTGCTGGAACACATTCTAATGGTGCTGGGATGGCCTGCATGATGGCCCCATGGCATTGGGGATGTGCTGGAACACATGGACCTGGTGCTGGTGCTGGCTCACAATACATCAGTGCTGGGACAGCTTCCATGATGGCCCCATGGCAGTGGCAGTGTGCTGGAGCACATGGCATTGGTGCCAGCATGGCTTCCATGGCATTAGCATTGTGCTGGTTCACATTAAATCAGTGCCAGCCAGGACAGCTTCCATGGCATTAGTCCTGGGTTGGTGTTGGCCTGGCTCACATTGCATTGGTGCTGGGACACCTTGAATGGCATTGGTATTGGGTCTGCCCACATGGAATCGATGCCAGGACAGCCAGCATGGCATTGGTGTTGTGCCAGCCTGCATGGCATTGGTATTGGGCCTGTTCATATTGCATTGGTGTTGGCCCAGCTCACATGGCATTCATCCCAGGATGGCCTGCATGGCATTGGTGGTGGGCAGTGTTGCTGGGATGGCTAGCATGGCATTGGTGTTGGGCTGGCTTGCATGACAGTGTTGCCAGGGGTGAACCCAGGGGCTGAGCCCATCCATACCTTCTAGGGACACCCAACTCTGGGCTTACCTGGGACTACTCATATTGCAGTGGCTACACCCTAATCCCACAGCTGGCTTGTACCCCATGATGACAATTCTAACCTCTGCCCAGCCATTCTCCATAATGACTCCTACTCTTGGACTCAGCTGTATGCTATGGTGACACTCATTTATTGGGCTCTCCCATAGTCCATGATGACACTTACTCCCCAGCCTGCTTGTAACTGACAATGATAATTCAAACCACAGCTGCACCATTCCTCATGACAACATTTCCTCTCAGGCTCAGCTGTACTACATGGTGACACTCATCAGTTGGGCTCTCCCATACTACAAGGTGACAATAGGTTCATGGCTCTCATGTAACACACATGCACAAGCCATACATGGGCTCAACCTCCACTGGCCTGCCACTAATGGCTGATTGTCAGCCTCCACTGACTGTCTCATAGGGCCTAACCAGGTGCATGGGCTCATAGATGTGGTATGACTCTTAGCTTAGGGCAGCTCCCTGAGCTGCAGCAATGCTAGGCTACATTGATGCTGACTGGGTGGCTAATATGAATGATCACAGATCTGTTATGGGCTATGTACTCCTTATGTCTGGTGGCCCTATTAGCTGGTTGTCAAAAAATGGATGTCCATTGCACTATCCAGCATGGAAGCTGCCAATGAGTGGAACAAGGTTTGATTGGCAGATGGTCATGATGGTGGAGCATAGGAAGTTGTTGGCATACTGAAACCAGCACTTCCAGTTGCAAATGGGTAGAAAATCATTTGGTTCATAGACAGCAATGCTGATGGAACAATGGGCAACATATCCATGTCATTACTGGTTGCTGGTGTGCTAGGTGCACTTCCTCCAACAGGTTCTGGTATCATGAAGTCAATGGAAGGTGACCCCAGGGATGGCATGTTGTTCCCCATGCTCTTGCTGTTGGAAGAACTCAACCTGGCATAGGATGGGCCTCAAGAAGAAGTGTTGATACTCAATGCCAAAAAGCAATTCAAGCCCTTGCACTTGGAAGGTATGAGCACACTCATCCTGTCATAGAATAGCCATCCCTTGTTTTTATAAGGGGCTGCATCCTTGTGGGCCTGCTGACATCACCATTTGCACAGGACATTCAATCTGATTGGATTGAATCATATCTTCATATAACTGTCCCATGAATTCTTATTTGCAACACCAATATCAGCCCCTGACTCTAGGGAACATGCAAATCCAGATGAACACCTGAGATGATCAACAACCACATATGTACTTCATAGCTGTGTGATATCAGCTAGTTATTCTGTCATTTGACTGACTCTTTCACCCTTTTCCATTTCCCTTTACATGCTTTAGGGGTTTTGGGCTCCCCTTTCTCATGGTTTGCAAGCATCAGAGAAGCTGCACAGGTGTTCCAAAATGGTGCCTTGAAATTCAAACCATCATCAGTGGTTGGCTTGTGGGAATCAGTGAGGTCAAGAAGGGCAAATGTATCCTTATCTGACCATGACACTTGCATCAAGTGGCCATCTGCCTTACAAGGGGGCATGGCAACAGATGGAGGGAGAAGCAAGAGCAGATGCTGTACATGTGGCACTTTGACTTGAACTCTGTATGCTTATGTCATGAAGGCCTGGGACTTTTTTTTTGGTTCTTTCACCCAGATTCTTTGTGGGACTTTGTTAGCGCTCAATATTCAATGGTCAATTTGCTAACACTGTTATAAATGACACATTATTACTACATCGCTCTTGCGAGACGTGCTAAGCGTATCAGGCATCACCGCCCCCACCGCCTGAAACTTATCAGGAAATTAGACTACCTTATCAGTCAAACCGTCCTTCAGCCATATTGTTCAATCTGTCTTCTTCGGAATTCAACTTCCTCACGAGCATCCAGAACATGATGCCAGATGTGCCACATATGACAGCGACGGAACCGTAGTTCCAGACGAGCAACGGGTCAGTCGAGAGGGCTACCGCCAGTAGTAAGTATTACACCCGCAAAGCAACGCGGGACAAGGCACTCACAAACGAAGGCTTCGCCGATGGCAGATGCTACAGCATTCGTAAAGAGGAGCATGGACATGACGAGCGACCGCATGTTCCTCGGCGCCTTAGTAAACGCATACTCCAGACCCGTGATCGAAGCAAGGATCTCGCTAATCGCAACCAAGATATACCTGGAGACACCCACGGGTGAATTGTTAGCAACGAGGCGAAAACTCAGTACTAACGATCCGCTCTGAATCCACACGTTCAAAGGGGATACCAATGGGTTCCCGTTGCTGTCGACACATGTACCGGCATAATATCCGCATGGATTTGTCTGATGATTAGGCATCCGTCGGATGTCATCACATAGGAATAGGGGAGATTACCTTGTAAATGCAGTACTGGACGACAGCCGCCCATACCATGGCGGTAGCACCAGTATAGAACCCAAAAGCGATCTTTTGCAAGGGCTTGAAGTTGATCCTCCATCGGACGAGAGCAGGGTAGAACTAACAGGACCGTCATAAACCACAGACAATCAGGAAGGAGGCAGGGCACTCACGACCAAGTCGCAGAGCGGGATAAAGATGATGAGAGCCAAAGGATCCAGGTTAGAAAGAATGTCGTTAGGTAGACCGTGCGTGCTCATGGTAGCAGCTTGCGATGTCAAATTATTGTTCAATTGATTGTAGGACAACCCTACAAGTTCCGCTCCGCATCATCGCCCAGCATGCGTCATAAGCGGCAACTCACAATAAATCGGGAGCCACAAGGAACACGGAGCAAGCTTTAAACCCGCGACGAACTTCTTCCACCCAGTTATCATCAAACCTCATCCATGCCGGTTTCTCACCGATGACCTTGCTTGGCTTGGCACTCTCCCAGAAGTCATCGGCGGTGAGGTTGCGAACGGTCTTGATAGGGTTCCAGCTCCATCGTCCGCGCATAGCATATCGCCAGACACGGACTGCAGTGGCGAGCACTGAACCCGTTGGTTGTGAAGTGCTATACTTGCCGTGTCCATACCACAAAACCAAAGGGGAGAGAAGGAAAACAGCGGTCGGAAGTGTATAGGCTAGCCAGTACCCGACGAACTGGATAGAAAGGCTGAGCGATCAAAAGAAGATAAAAAACACAACACCGTGCAACTCGAACCTTTTCCGCGTATACCATACTTATCTGACCGATGAGCGCGCCGATGTTAATGAAGAGATAAAAGTACTGGTGTAACATGAGCTCTAAATCATAGGGACCAAATGGCATCACATCTGACCATGTAAATTCTAGACGTTGTCAAGCTGGGGTCCACGATAACCCGTTCCCCTTTCTTTGTTACCGAGATAAACATCTTTGTTCGGCGATATTGTTCTGCCACTAGAGGGGAGATATTGGACTTGAACCCGCCCGCACCAATGCCAGTGACTATCAAAGAAAGAGTAAAGAGTCCGACAGAGGCATCGCTTCCGATGATACCAGGTATGGCCGAGATAATCATGATAACATGACCGAGCATGGCGATTGCGACGCACACGCAAACGGTCTTGTAACGACCCCAATAGGTGTCTGCGATGTAGGCACCTGCTATAGGCGTTCCGTACGACCTGTGTGGTCGTGAGATGTCTGGTTGCGAGGCGCTAGTGAGCACCCACTAGGGTTTACACACCAGAACTGATAAAAGGTCGTGAGACCCGTGGACATTTGTTGACCTCTCCCAAGGGCACCAGACTGACCATTCAAACCACCTGCCCCGGTGGTTGAATTGGGTGGAAGTGGTTGTTGAATGAAATTCACCTGCCACGCTCAGTGAGACACTGTTAAACATCCAGCAAGAACGAAGTAAAACTTACGAAGACTGCGCTTGCACCTACCACGTGAAAAGGACGTTGCAGAGCTGATATGGGAAGTCATGCAACACATACCATAATACTATATGCGTCACCCAAAATTCCTCAGTGCCAGGTTCAACCTTAAATGCCAAAAAAATAATACTGACAGAAAATCGTTCAGCCAGTTCTACGACGGCGATCACTGCCCAACTATGTCAGGAAACACTGGTACGTAGACAAGAGTAAAAACCAACTGTAAGCAGTCCACGGTATGGCGTCTGACACTCTGCGAAGAGCGAAGAGCTCTTCCTCGGTTGGAAACTCCAGTCCCTCGTGGATAGGATCGACCTCGGCATCTTCGCCTAATACCGTACCCTTCTCTTTTAAAGTAAAGTCGTAAGCAAATTTTTCATGATGTTCGACCTCTGTCAAAGCAGCAAGAATCTCGCGGTCCGATTCCAAGCCAGCCATTCTAGACGTGAACGCGGACAACCGTCTGTGAGATTAAGGAAAGAGACGGAAGTCAAGGAGATACACGCGGGGATAGATGATATCCATGGTATGCGTTTTATTTTAAAAGTCAAGTCTGATACATGAAAGCGGGAGGGGAACTCGGACACAGTAGGTGCACACCCCGCAGCTCGATTAGGAAGGTCTTATCAAGAACTCCAACATCACCGATCATGTAACCAATAGTACCTCTCTAATGCTTTTCCTAACTTGGCAGGCTTTTCGAACTTTCCCCCCCTTTCCAGAGTACAACAAGTAGTCCTGGCGCATTTTCGATTTATTTATTGCTCACACTCCTAAGTATCACATGTATTACGAGTTTTTAATGCAAAGGTTTGCTTATTCGCTGGCAGCGAAGGTGCGACCCCTACGGCGTTCAGCAAGACTCGAATCCCTGCCAGAGTTAAGCAGAGAGTTGGTATTGTAACTCGTGACTCCCAGATCCGGCCCTTATCATGTAATCTTGGCACTGGGCTACATTTTCCGAGGCCCTCGAGAGTAGGGAACAAGATGTACCCGTCCGCGGAGGCAACGAACTAGGCACGGCTTCCCGGGAATCCCTCATCCCCTCTCTGTCACTTTCACGAATGGCAGGCAGTTGATAAAGTACCTGGCTACTCGACTGTGTCAAAAAAATTGTTACTAAACTTTCATTGAATCGTGTGTCAGAAATCACGATCTTGTTACCAATGTGCCATGCCATAGTAAAAGGTATGCAATGGGCGTCGCACGTACCTATGAGGGGCAGAACTAGACAAAAATAAATAATCTAGTTTTCATTGAACTGTTTCTGCATCACGGATGAAATAAAGAACCTTCCACCATGTGAGGAAACCTCGCCCTGAAGCTCGAAAGGTGTAATGAGTCAAGTACATCAGGAAGCGAAAAAATGGTTTAAACCTATTTGAACCCGTCACTGACTGGTCGTGACCGCGATTCCGTCATTCCCTGTCTCTCTGATGTACTCAGGCAGTCATTACATCAAGGACAAGAGTACTGATTAGACATACGAGGAATTAATACCACCGTTCCAGAGACCTTCATCCGGCAGTTGTGTAGTTTATTCCATTCCGAGAGGGCTTGGTTAGGCAGCGCAGATCTCTACCAGTACGCCTACAGCCTCCCTCGAGTAAACAGAGTCTCTGAGGGGCAAGTACTTGTCCGTGACTCCTTACACTCGTCTCGCCACTCAGAATCACAGCATCGCTTTGGGCCGGTGGTCCTTCGCTCCCCTCCACCTCATTCCCGTCTGCATTGTGTATTTACTGTCACGACGTAGTCCATATCCATACATGGCTGTCACCATTCCACTCGACGGTCTTCTATTGAGTCCCCGAGTTTACATAAGGCACGGAATCTTAGCCAGTAGGTGATGATAAGCACTTCTTTCCACAGTTAGGCAGTCAGCAAGGAGCTTCTATGCTATTGCAACTTTTGTAACATACAGAAATCCATTAGTAAAAATATTGTTGCTATTAGCGGTATTTCAACCACCAAAGATCGTTATCTCTTACATGAAGTTTTTTTTCTTTCTTTTCTAGTCAGAACCAGTGCTAGGTTACGCCTCATGTGACATATTTGATAGTTCTGTGATAAAAGTCTCGTTTTCACCCAAAATAGGTCGGTTCATAACCCCACCCAAAAGTGTGATATGCTGCTCTCCCGTTATTCCTTCGCCATATTCCTCGCCAACCAGCTTCACGTCGGCGGACAAGTGGCACTCAATCCAATTTACGGTTGGTCTCCCGGAATACGAATTCTCGGTGTTTAATCCCATTTGGATGTGCACTTTGGGCAAGAGCGCCGATTCTGTTGCTTCTGCTAGGACGCTTTTCTTCATCGGGCGGACCAATCTCACCTGGAATACCAACCAATGGCGAGAAACACGCAGCGTACGCGACAGGGGCATTATCTTCGTCACACGGCCAAGAGATGACGACCCAGTTCGTTTGATATGGCAGAGCCTGTGAAAACCAATGGCGTCGTCCAGGACTGCTGGGTACCACAACCCTTCCACATGTCCTACGGTAAGGTCTCGAGAGAGGTTATCTGTTGTACTCTGACTACTCCAAATCGCCTCATACTTATCACCCACCACGTCCATACAAAGTCTGATTACATGGCATTGAGGCCGCCGCACCTTTCCATGCCACCATCATTCAATCATGCAGAACTATCCATCATCAGTTCATTCTTAGCATCATTTCATGTCAGCGTCCCCCTCCTTCCGTGCGGTCTTTTTTGTGTTTACAGCTCCGTTTCTATGCCTTTGCCCCTGTCATGTTGCATGTGTACCTGGTACGCCCATTCTGTAGTACGTCATGCTGCCCCTCAAGCTCCCAACTGAGCGAGCGGGACCAATCAATCAATGACGGAGCACGATGTGATGCACGTAACCTCAAGCTCTTAAGGTACATGGCGTGTGGTCCCAGGTGCGTCTCAGTTACGATCAAATTTACGAAGATCTCACCTTCCACATCCCAGCCAGCGCACGTATCAACAAAATGGTATGTTCCGCAACAGTCCACCGTACGTAAACCCAGACACATGAAAATGATGGCGAGATGACTTCAAGCCTACAACAAGATAACAAGAAACCTGACCCCCTCTGCGCTTATAGCCTCAAGATGAAATACCCAAACGACGCGACACATGCACTGTGCACTGAAATGTGTGCGTAGCTATACAGTATCTACGTCAACCCCTGACCAAATAATTGAATACAGTCAGAGAGTGGACGGATATTATGGCGTGTGATTGATATCGATTATATCCCAGATGACAGTGTGGATCCACTTGAACGGCATGTGTTGTGATCACTTGATTAAGGAGCACAATCCAGAGTGATGAACGATGCAGAGGAGGACACGTCCAAATATCAACAAGTGATGGTGGGAGTATGCTGAGGATGAACCAGAGGGGGCACATCGGTGTGCTGTATAATATGACCAGAGCGCATGGACTCGGACTTCGCACGCCGGAGTTTGGACTACTACTAGATTTGTTCTTCCACACCATTGTCTTGTAGCATCTGCCCCAAGACGTACTGTCTCGGCAACGCACTGCGAAAAATACACCTTCCATGTATTCCACCTGAGAGATAAATACGGAGGCGGGCGCGTTGCCAACGCTTCGCCACGACCTTTCTTGCGAACGCGTCCGTAGACACACTATCCTTACTCGGAGACAGGTACATCCTCTCTACCGACTGCTCTTCGTACTCGATGTAATGCGATGTTTGGACTTAAGAACTTGGCCTTTGGAGATGTTGGGTTCGACACCGCCCGGTACGACGAGCATCACTAAGTTGATGCCGAATGGCTCCGGCAATGCTACGTAGCGCAGCTTTTGCGACACAATACAGAGTGTTCAATGGCGTCGTACTAGTGTTGTTGACCATTGTCCCCAGTCTCCGGTGTCGGGCGCATCCTGAAAGGGGACTTAGACTCGATGTTGATGACAAGACCTTCACGTCGTTTGATCACAGAACGTACGATCGCACTGGTGACGCGGAGAGCAGCAAAGGTGTTGAATTCGAATGCGCCCCAGGCCTGCTCGAGTGACCGCCTCCCGGCAACCGGCCCCGGTACATTATGCATTGTATCAACCACTCGCCCTTCGAGCGTACGTGCAACAACCTGACAAAAGAGTGAAAAGACAGCTATACCTCAACGTACCTAGTATATCTAATGCACCCGCATCATTCACGACAACATCTATCTTCCCCTGTAGCTCTAATAATTCGGCGCCAATATCCCCGTTTGTGGCTTGCAGCCCCGTCACCAGTAGGGCAACACATGATGGATTGTGGTGTCTCCCGCCGTTCGCTCCTTTTCATTTCAACCACTGCTCGATGTGCGAACGTAGTACGACCTTATCGTATTGGCAACTGGATCCCCCCAAACGTTCGCACTTCTGATGGTAAGACGAACGCTCGAGATATGTATTTACCTTACAAGTTTTCCCCCTACTGTTACCCTCGGTACCAAGTACTCTGACCTCAGGGACCGGACGGTAAAAAGCCATAATCTCACGTTTCGACGACGTCATCCAATGTCACCAGATCAGCACCAAAGGTCCATCGCGTTCCCAAATTCTTCTCGGGACACCATGCTAGGCCTTAGACAATGGGGCTGTTAACGCACGAGGATTCACCCAGCTTCATGACCAAGCTATGCGTCAGGTTCTTCTACTCGCGAATTCTCAGGAATTTGTCTAGAGGTTTCTGGAGCTCGTTTAGTTTTCCGTCGCCATGAGCGATACCTGTGCTTTCTCCGCAGAGAAATACGATATCGCGTCGATCTTGACAATACCCGCGAGGGAGCTAGAACCATTTGGACTGTCTGGGTTACCACTACTAATGTCGTCCTCTTCTACGGTAGAACCATCCAGATGCACCACGTCGCATCTGGCTAAACCATGGACATGGGTTCCCTATCTTCGTCAACGGAGGTCGAAAGCGTTACGCCAGCACTGGAGAGTGTTTCCACTGGGAAATGGAAATGCTGATATAGTTAGCTTTAAACGCTAACATGTACAGTCTGAAAAGCAACTCGCACCTTAAAGAGATCAGAAACGAGGAACATTGTGATCTGATCGGCACAAGAAGTGGCAGCGTTGTCCAGGTCAGCGTATGGAAAGGTCGGGAATTGATGCTGACTTTTCCACTGATACACCCTGCAATGGTAGCCCCTTCTGCTCCGGTCACGTACGCATTGCAAGCGTCGACGCGTCATACATCCTTGTTCTCGCACACCGCCATCTTATCCGCGTGTCCTTAAGACATACCGTATGCAATTCACGGTTTCCATGCATTCTACTCTATCAACAAATATGGCGTTCATTTTGTTGCCAACGCCTTCCCCTCGACCCTAAGTGCTGCTGGTGCTACGCTAAAGTGCAAATAAGAATGTTCCTCTACCTTTCCCATAGAATACCCAAAACCCGTATGGAAATGTCTACCTCTCTCTCTCTCTCTCTCTCCTCCGCTTGAACCGTGACAAACTCCAAAAGGAAATTACTCATACCCGCATTTGGTGTCCTCGCGCTCCTCATTGGATGTCGCCAATGGCAGCGCACGGTTGTCGCCTGCAACTGGTAGGTCCACGTGATGATGTCGACAGTATTACCGGAACTGCAGCGGTCGTCCAATGGGAGTACGCGGTGCTATGTTTGATGTGTATGCGGGTGCCGTGCTTCAAGCTTCATCAGTCTTGAACTCCTGTTCCATGTAAGTACCCACCTCAGACCGCTTATAAAAGTCCAGATATGCAAAACTGCAGGTGCCTTTGCACCACCCTCTTGCGCGATATCGGTATCAAGGAGGATCCGCTGCTCGCATCCTCCCGTATGAGGCCTGTTTAGTATGACTTTGGACTCGTCCTTGGTCGTAACTGCGGCCATCACAAAGAAGGTAAGAAGTTCCTTCATTGACTGACGGGAGACATGGTTCGCTTCATGAGGCTCCCCCTGGGTGCTGAATATGGATTAGTCAACCACACCAAGAGACAAGGTGGGAGAGGCGGGTTGCCAGCCAATTGATAAGTCCATGTATGCGTCCATGCGTCGACCAAGATACTTGTCCCATCTCGAGTAATGACATGGGATCACCACAAAACGTTGTCTGGTTACAGGCCCACACAATGAACGATGTGGATACCTGTGCTTATCGGTAGCCGGATGATAGAGGAGTGCTGACTGCTACCGACGATACCAAATGACACGGAACGCATTGATCCATTAATGGCTGTCGTCTGGTCCAGATAGGATCCTGCAATTGCTTGTGTTGACCCACACTTTGGATTGGTAGGCAGTACGGCGTCCTACCGTCAACAAGTCCCCAGCGCACCACCTTGTGCAAATTTGGACTGGAAGACGATACTCCTCGATTGCCCTGGTCGTGTGCCTTCGTTACTGATTCATTGCCTTTCTTTCGAGAACCCGATGCCCCAAGGTGGGTACGCGCATACCCGTTTCAAGTAAGGTAGCTTACGCCGTATGCAACAACGACCCAGTGGCCAGTCCCGTATCGGGTCACATCGGTGGATAAGGACCCCTTGCTTATGCACCCTGGGACATCTCGAAGGGAAATGAAAACTACAACCGGGGTAAAGATGGCTGGAAAACCACACACCTACTTTTGAAGACATCATCAACGCATCCAAGGCGCTTTCACTTCCTGAAGTAAAGCTTGATCGTGCCCCGTCGACCACGCTGGTAACCCTGCAGAGTAATTTAAAATAAGCGTGGACGTGGCTTGGCGTATCAAAGCCAGCCAGGAAGTTCTCTCGAAATCAACGATGTGAGTAAACACGTACATGTGACAGGACTAGGACAGAAGCGCGTACCCATCAAGGACAAGTGTCTGAGTGTTTCCGGAAGGGCCAGTGCAGGGGTGTTGGTGAAAGTATGTATTCTCCATCATTACAGTAACAGAAATCGGTTTGCGAGGCAGTAGTACCATATACCACGGGGGAAAAGAGCACTCCAAGACCGAGTGCCACCATATGAGTGCCAAACTTGTCACACGGCTACTCAGCGCTGCTCTTCTTTGTTGCTCTCTGGTCGGAGGCGCCGAAATGAGCCAAGGAAGTGTATGAACTCGTTGTCAAGCTGTCCCTGATCGTAGTTTGGTTAGAGACTAATAGTGACTGCCACTTATCAGGCGCTTCGAGTGAACGACCGACGAGATTCCAACTTGCTCGAACGTACGCCCTACTACATTGTGTAATTAATTTGCTGTCAACGCCTCCGTAGCCATTGAATGATCTCATCGATCATATCGGTACGTGTGGATGTAAGTCCGTTCCCGTGCTCACTGCTGACGTGCCGACTTGTTCCAATGACAGGAGGAGCAACTTGTATCATAAAACTTCATCTCTTACGTGGCGAAAGGTATGCACTTTTTTTTCGCGGAACTTTTTCGTTCCAGTGATCCGCTATCTCGGGAACAGCATCTGCGATTAGGTAGTCCTTAAGAGATACTCGTGCTTGATGCTTGCCTATCCCTTCGAGGGGAAATTGTGGACGTTGCTCCACACGTGCAGGTAGCGCCACTTGTGGGCCCATGCCTATCGATTGCCCTGTATAGCTGCCCAACTTCCGCGCCCAATTCGATGATTCAAGCGGTCAGTCTTTCCCTGTTGGCACATCCGAATATCGCAGAATAACATCCATTCCCAGTCACGATGGGGTATGGGTATCCCAACGATACTCCTCGGGTGGTCGGGCACCCTGCCTCTAACCTCAAATACTCACCTGTAGGGCTGGAGAGGACTGTGGTACTGTACAAATACATTTCCCGATTTCGTTCTCATTTCGCGCTCAGTGTGTCTGGAAAGGATGACCTGGCATCAGACCCGGTTAAATGACTTTTCCTCATCCTGTCTCATATTTTCATTTTCAGCGCATCGCAGCTATGCTTACCCGGTAGGTTCAGTTTCTGCTCTTTATATCACAGTCTCATGAGCTTCCCGTCAAAAGTTCCCAGTGCCTTTGCTGATGTATAAAGCTCAGAACCGCACCGCTCAGCCCAGGGTAGGTGAAAATCTCGTGTCCGCCACTACTCCCTCGTCAAAATGATATTCTCTTGGCTGTCCGGCCATAACTCTCTTTTACTTATAGTGTCGCTCTTCTTGGTCTGGTGTTCTCCGTCTTCAGCAGCGTTCAGCATGCTACGCAACACCAATGTATGTCGTGAATCCAACCTGCCGCCTTTGTCCTGACATGCAGTCCTCCAGCTTGCCGTGTACGTTTTTCCGAACGATGCAAGCATCCGGCGGACCAATCCTCATACCTGACTCCCTTCTACGGTTTGTGATGTATATAGATACTGGGGCCAAGATTCGTACGGCGCGAATAATCCTTCGGATACCACCAACTGGCAACAACCGATATCGTATTACTGTAACGTGCGTATTTCTTGAATGTCAATCCATATGCGTCTTGGGCGTAACCATAACTGTTTCGCAGGACGACGCCATTGATACGTTTCCCGTTGCCTTCTTGGACCAGTTCTTCACTACAGGAGGTCTTCCCTCCATCAATCTAGCCAACGTATGTCTTTCTTCTCTTAGGGTAATCTGCAATCGCCTAATCCCAACCTCGTGCTTTCTTGCTCTTCTTTTATATCTCTTCATCCGCTCCCTGTAGTCATGCACCAATCCTCCCTTCTCTGGTACATCGATGCCCAATTGCACCTTTTTAGGCCCCGACATCGAGGCCTGCCAGGCAGCCGGAAAGATCGTCACGATCTCGTTGGGCGGAGCAACCGGTTCAGCTGGGTTTTCAAACGACTCGCAAGCACAGGCTTTTGCGCAGACGATTTGGGATCTCTTTCTCGAGGGCAGTAGCCCCGACCGTCCGTTTGGTTCTGCCGTGTTGGATGGGTGAGGTTTCCTCTTCTCAAAGTCTGAAGGGTCGTCCATAATAGCTCTTATTTGCATTCGCAACTTTCCAGAGTCGATCTCGATATTGAAGGTGGTAGTCAGACCGGCTATGAGGCTTTCGTAACCGCACTCCGCGCACTGATGGCCAAGGGAAACAAGCAGTACGTCCTCGTCCTATTCAGGCGCTTTTTTGGACTGCCATCTCACGAAGCGCTCGGATTTTTGGTCAGATACTATATCACTGCAGGTTGGTACCACGCCTCATTCCGCTGACTTGCATAAGAAATCCGGGCAACGCTGATGTGTCAAATAGCTCCACAGTGTCCCTACCCAGACGCCTATATTGGCACAACACTGAATGCTGTCGGATTCGATGCCGTCTACGTCCAATTCTGTGCGGGTGTTTCTTGCGTTGTGCTCGTGTGTGCATTTTTGACGAGCGTGGCGTTACTAGATAATAACTACTGCGGTCTCAACAACTATAACAATGTGAATGTGAGTGTGCTTAGCGAAATAGGTAGCCAGCGTCTCATGCATACATGACGCGGCTGCATGGTATTCCCATTCCTTAGGCATGGGATTTTGGTACATGGTGCTTCCAACACTCCTGACTGATCGACTGGCTGCTAACGGACGAATGATGTGGTATAGGGACAACTGGGCAAAAACAGTCTCTCCAAATCCCAACATCAAAGTCTACATCGGTGCACCTGCATCCCCGTCTGCAGCTGGGTCCGGATACATTAATGCATCGACGTTTGCGACAATCATTCAGCAGACGCAGAGCCAATACTCGTCGTTTGGAGGTGTGATGCTGTGGGATGCATCGCAAGCCTATGGTGCGTGTTTCTTCTTGAAGGTGATGGTAGTGAGTGGTTTGGGTTGACGTGGATCTTTGTTTGGGTTAGCAAATTCGAGGTATGATCGAGCTGTGAAGAGTGCGTTGACGGCTGGTGGGACTGTGGTTGCAACGTCAGCTGGTACTTCTACTGCGGCGACAACTACTACTAGTACGGCGACTACCGTGGCCACTACAGCGGCGAGTGCCACGGCAACCGCGACTGGTACAAGTTGCTCTGGTGTATCCGCATGGTCGAGTGCGATAGCAGTAAGTGTTCGCTCACCGATCTTTTCACTGTATCACGTTGACCCTATTCCTCTCATCTCAATTCAGTACGTTGGCGGAGACCAAGTGACTTACAAGTGAGTAGTGATTTCCGCCGATGAGTCAGTTATATGGACAGATCATACCTAATTGATCACCTAGCGGTCAACTTTGGACAGCAAAATGGTGGACGTACGATGATGTACCCGGAGGCGAGTCCAAAGGCCACATTTCATGGACACGTTACTAACCGTGGTGCACTACTGCGCTGTATGCTTTGTCTTGTCATTTCATAGACTCAGCGGGTGTATGGACCGAAACCGCGTCTTGTTAGGATCAACGACTACCACGGTCTGCATAGCCGAAGGCCACGGATTGGATCGTTGTAACGCAGATGGTCGCCTTCACGATTGCATTGTACTTCATACGCAAGGAGGGGGACGTGCTAGGATACCTGTACGAAGTGGTTCTTTGCGAGTTTCGGGAACTTGAACATCGAGGTGGTGACTTAAAATGCGGGAGTAACTTCCACCCCACTGCCTCTCACCGTCTCTTGGTCCATTGTCTTTCAGTTCCTCTATTACCATCTGTTACCTTCTGCACTGCGCCCGTGATTATGCACGGTTTGCTGACATATTTTGGAACTAATGCCCATGCCTGTGCTTGCAGCAGAATTTTGTGGAGGAAAGTGTTCCCCATCGTCAGGACCTGACATTTTGGTCACGCGAGGACAGATTGTGCCGTTGATCAATGTTCAATTCGCTAACACTATCATAAATAATACACTACTACACGAGACGGACAAAACGAAACTAGGCATCACTATTCTCATCGCCTCAAACCTCAGAAAACTAAGCACCCAGAACCAAATTATCAGTCAAACCGTCCTTCAGCCATATTGTTCAATCTGTCTTCTTCGGAATTCAACTTCCTCACGAGGATCCGGAAAATGACGCCAGAAATACCACATATAACAGCGACGGAACCGTAGTTCCAGACGAGCAACGGGTCAGTCGAGAGGGCTACCGCCAGTGGTAAGTATTACACCCACGTGGCCACGTGCGACAAGGCACTCACAAACGAAGGCTTCGCCGATGGCAGATGCGACAGCATTCGTAAAGAGGAACATAGACATGACAAGCGACCGCAAGTTCCTCGGCGCCTTAGTGAACGCATACTCCAGACCCGTGATCGAAGCAAGGATCTCGCTAATCGCAATCATGACATATCTAAAGACACCCACGGGTGAATTGTTGGAAACGAAGCGAAAACTCAAGTACTAACGATCCGCTCTGAATCCACACGTTCAAAGGGGATACCAATGGGTTCCCGTTGCTGTCGACACATGTACCGGCAAAATATCCGCATGGATTTGTCTGATGATTAGGCATCCGTCGGATGTCATCACATAGGAATAGGGGAGATTACCTTGTAAATGTAGTACTGGACGACAGCCGCCCATACAATGGCGGCAGCACCAGTATAGAACCCAAAAGCAATCTTTTGCAAGGGCTTGAAGTTGATCCTCCATCGGACGAGAGCAGGGTAGAACTAACAGGACCGTCATAAACCACAGACAATCAGGAAGGAGGCAGGGCACTCACGACCAAGTCGCAGAGCGGGATAAAGATGATGAGAGCCAAAGGATCCAGGTTAGAAAGAATATCGTTAGGTAGACCGTGCGTGCTCATGGTAGCAGCTTGCGATGTCAAATTATTGTTCAATTGATTGTAGGACAACCCTACAAGTTCCGCTCCACATCAGCGCCCAGCACGCATTACAAGTGGCCACCCACAATAAACTGGGAACCACAGGAACACGGAGCAAGCTTTAAACCCGCGACGAACTTCTTCCACCCAGTTATCATCAAACCTCATCCATGCCGGCTTCTCACCGACCATATTGCTTGGCTTGGCACTCTCCCAGAAGTCATCGGCGGTGAGGTTGCGAACGGTCTTGATAGGGTTCCAGCTCCATCGTCCGCGCATAGCATATCACCAGACACGGACTGCAGTGGCGAGCACTGAACCCGTCGGTGGTGAGGTACGATACTTGCCGCGTCCATACCACAAGACCAAAGGGGAGAGAAGGAAAACAGCGGTCGGAAGTGTATAGGCCAGCCAGTAACCGACGAACTGGACAGAAAGATTGAACAATCAAAGATAAAAACACCATGCAACTCTAACCTTTTCCGCGTATACCATACTTATCTGACCGACAAGCGCGCCGATGTTAATGAAGAGATAAAAGTACTGGTGTAACATGAGCTCTAAATCATACGCATAAGGACCAAATGGCATTACATCTGACCATGTAAATTCTAGACGTTGTCAAGCTGGGGTCCACGATAACCCGTTCCCCCTTCTTTGTTACCGAGATAAACATCTTTGTTCGGTGATATTGTTCTGCCACTAGAGGGGAGATATTAGACTTGAACCCGCCCGCACCCATGCCAGTGACTATCAAAGAAAGAGTAAAGAGTCCGACAGAGGCATCGCTTCCGATGATACCAGGTATGGCCGAGATAATCATGATAACATGACCGAGCATGGCGATTGCGACGCACATGCAAACGGTCTTGTAACGACCTCAATAGGTGTCTGCGACGTAGGCACCTGCTATAGGCGTTCCGGACGACCTGTGTGGTCGTGAAATGTCTGGTTGCAAGGTGCCAGTGAACACCCACTGAGGTTTACACACCAGAATTGATAAAAGGTCGTGAGACCCGTGGACATTTGTTGACCTCTCCCAAGGGCACCAGACTGACCATTCAAACCACCTGCCCCGGTGGTTGAATTGGGTGGAAGTGGTTGTTGGATGAAATTCACCTGCCACGCTCAGTGGGCACTGTTAAACATTCAGCAAGAACGAAGTAAAACTTACGAAGACCGCACTTGCACCTATCACGTGAAACGGATGTTGAAGAGCTGATATGGGAAGTCAAACAACACACACCATAATACTATGGATGACGCAAAATTCCTCAGTGGGTTCGACTTCAAATGTCAAAAATAATACTGACGGAAAATCGTTCAGCCAGTTCTACGACGGCGATCACTGCTCAACTACATCAGGAACGCTGGTACGTAGACGAGAGTAAAAACTGACTGTAAGCAGTCCACGGTATGGCATCTGACACTCTGCGAAGAGCGATAAGCTCTTCCTCGGTTGGAAACTCCAATCCCTCGTGAATGGGATCGACCCTATCGGCAGCTTCGTCTGACATCGTACCTTTCTTTCGTAAAGTATAGTCGTAAGCATATTTCTCGTGATATTCAACCTCTGCCAAAGCAGCAGGAATCTCGCGGTCCGGTTCCAGGCCGGCCATTCTAGACGTGAACATGGACAGTCGTCTGTGAGACTAGGGAGAAAGATGGAAGTCAAGGAGATACACACGGGAATAGATGCGTGTCTCATTTTAAAGGGGATGCGCAGATAAATACATGGAAGGGGGAGGCGAACGTTGCAATGCATGGCACGAACACCCTACACCTCGATTAGGCAGGTCTAATCACGAACTTAGAGGCCTGATTATTCTCCACCGACGCAAGACCCGAAGCTGAACTTGCTGTAAGTCGAGACTTGCGGCGAAGAAGTTTGCGAAGCGTGCCAATGAACCTTATTTTCTTAACGACTGTGACCTCCTCACTCCAGTTCTTATTACACAATCTTGGCACTGTGTTACATGCCGCTGATCCAGAGCCAGAAACAAGCTTGTACATTGTACCGTCACCGTCACTGTCGGAGCACCGCGGCCGCCTGGGAACCCCCCATCCCCTCTCTCCCCTGAATCACCAGTTTTAGTAGAGGAATACATGCAGACTTCTGGGGGGGGGGTTGTTCTCGGGTAGCACCACGGGTCGGCAAACGAACACCGTACCTGTACGGCGAGAAATACGGACATGTGCATTATTCTCATTGAGTCACAGCGCGACCGAAGAGATGATGATCCAGCTTGTTTGATATGACAACCTGTCAGAACCACTGCTGGCGGTTACTCCTCAATGAAAGTTTCTTCACACTACTTACCACACTACCCTTCTACTTGTCCTACAGCACGGTCTCGAGAGGCCATGTATTGCCATCCATTTGCAATCTGTTAGAAGATGCAGAAGTCAGAATCAGCGGCGTTCTTCGGGAGTCAGCGAGGACTGTTGTACATTACTTCTTAAGTCCCTATCCAGGCAGTCCGTTCTACCAGACCGGACACGGATCGCGGCTGATGGGAGCCAACCGCTTCGAATCGCCTCCCCAACGCCCACCACGTCCATACAAAGCCTTATCACTGGTGGCATTGAGGTCACACCACTATTCAGCCGATTGACCACAAGGGTGGGCTTATTACACGGTCCGTGTGGCGGTAAAAGAGGTGGATGGTGGGATATGAAGCTGTCGCATCCGCCCACAACAGAGAAGAAATGTATGTATATTAGAACAGATGGGTGCCTATAAAAAGGAAAAGAAAAGCTGGTCTTCTTTGCGTTCATATATTCTTAAGACGGAATGTACCAAGATATTCAAACGGCACGACAGTACATGCACAACACACTGAAATGTGTGCGTAGCCCTAACCACAGATCAAATAATTGAATACTGTATCTAGAGTGGATCGGATATTATGGCGTGCGGCCATACTATGCAATGAACACAAACGCGAGACAAGACGATGAATGTATCAACTCCGAAAAACCTCAACAATATTGGGAGAAAAAGAAGGTAGGGAAGACGCGTCGGTCCTGAGCGTTCGTTGCCTAAAAATGTACAGTCCCTTGGTCGTAGCTAGTAGGATGATCATAAGTAGCGTAGAGTGGTTCAACCTGATAACGATAACGCGGTAAGTCTTGCCCTTTTGTTCATGCAGATTCTTGGGTGTCGGCCAGATTCAAAACTCCATCTTCAAGTCGATCGAAAAATGCCTAGGAAGCTACAGTATTGACCGCATCGTTCCGTCAAAGTCAACCCCGTCGCCCGCGCCCGAACGAGACAACGCGGGCATAGACAACCGGAAGAGCACCAAATTAGCACCCCCCAGCGTACTAATGACCAGCTGAGTCACGGATTACCGAAGCGATCAACGACCACGTACCAAACCATTCTTCGGTTGCGGATAATTCCATTGCGTCAGATTTGGGTCTGCGAAAACACGCGTCAGCATGCCCACACCAGTACACACGCCGGCCCGCACGGCGCAAGAAAGACGGCCAACAAAAGATAGGAAGAATGTAGATGTGCGTGAGAAATGCGAGAGGGAACGCACTCATATACGAATCCAGATGCCGTTTAATATAATCCTCCGTCGGGAAATCTGGCGGACTGCATCCGATATTCGTCTCTCCGCGTCGTTGATACACTCGGACGTAGTCAACTCGCATCTCGGCGGGAAAAGATAGCGTACTCGCATCGATGGTTTGCCAGTTGGCTGTAAGATCAAGAACCGGAATGGGAGCCTGACCCCTAACCGAACGAAACACCACACTCACGTGACATTCCAAGATTCAACACAATGCTCTAATGAAAAAGAGTTGAAACCTCAAAAACCCACGTAGACGAACGACTCACCATCGGCTCCAATGAAATCAACCTCTGCCCGACCTGTGTCCCGTTCAGAACCAAATCCGGACCCAACGCTGCGGCACCGAGTCTGGCAGTTGGCTGCCCACCTGTTTGCCAGATGATGTATCCATCGGAGGAGTTTGTAGGGTTGGACCAGTATTCGAAACCTGGTATTCGTTCTCATGTCAGGTTGAAAGGGAAGGGGAGAGTGGGTGGACGAAAAGATGGGACCGGAGACACACCGAACGTAGTGAACTGATTCCCAGATCCAACATAAACATCCGAAGGAAGCTCCGTCAACGCAGATACCGCTTGCTGCCTACATATCCACGATCGAAAGGCAGGATCTGATTAATCCACTGTACTACTTGCCCAGAAAAGAAAGGCAAAAACAAGAGAGAACCGACAAACTCACACGGCCGACCCACTACACCAAACGCCATGATTGTTAGCACCCCACGAATGAAATTAGTAATTGTGACATACTGGTAAGCATTCGGCACGGTTTGACTCCCGAACACCTCCCACATCTCGTTTGTCTCGTTTCCATACAAATAATCATGCGTGAACGGTGCAAACTGCGCACTCTGAGATACCATCTGTCCCGCTCCGCCTAACTTGTTGTGTTCAACCTCGAGGATATCAATTTCAGGTGCCCCACGCCCCACTGTAGGAGAGGGACCGGGGTGATCTTCATTAGGACACGTGCATGAGCTGTTGAGTGGTGTAGGATACGGGGTCGAGAAGACAGATGAACAGAGAAGCGAAGGAGGGAGAAGCAGACTCACGAGAGCCGCTGACCAGGTAACCACGATAACGCGTAATTATATTTTGATTGGGATGCCTCCGACATGAGGGCAGCCGCAGGCCCAGATCCATTGACGTACGTCTGGTTCGGGAATGTGCCCACGTCGCAAGAATCGTATCTGCGGAACGCCCGGGGTCCCGGTAAAAGTCAACCAAATCATATAAGAAAGATGCCCCAATATAAATGGGGAGAGAGAAAGAGAACGTACGAGTAAGGCCATACACCGTCCGTGGTCGCGCCAAATCCAGGTCGTGCGAGATTTCCCATCGTCCACGCGCCGGGCCACTACGCCCCGCCCACACGCCCAGATTAGAATGAAGCACTTGACGAGGATAAGGAGCGAGACACGCACATATCCCTTTGACTCCTCGTTTGGTCCCGGCAAAATCACCGACACCTCAATATACCCCCTCGTGAAACAGAACTTGTTCCAACTCTGCAACATCCCACTTCTGTATGGCATCCCTTTATCCTCCACTTGGTCCAACATGATACTCAAATACCCTCCTTCTTTGGTCGAGACCTGACCAGGGTCATACCACTCCTGATCATCGGTGGACCAGTACCAGACGTTGGCGGCTTCCCAGTAGGGATCGTCACCCGGCCAAAAAGTTCGTCCAGGTTGATTGAATTCGTCGGAGAAAACAAGGTCGTAGGTATAATTGTCGAAACCGGTACGGGTGCGTGCATTGATGGGCGTCGAAGGATCGATCACGTGAGCCATGGTGTACCTAAGAACGAGGCACGTAAATGCACGTAGTGAATATGATGTGTCCACGTATATCCTTGCCAAGAAAAAAAAAAGTCAGGACGTACAGGCTTCCTGGTACTGGCACCTGCCCTGTGGAATTGACAAGCACGTTCCCAACAATGGCAGCATTGATGGATTTATCTTCAAAATATCTAAACACGGGATAAAAAACGAATAGACAGAGGAGGCCAAAAATAAGGACAGTGAGCGATCCGACATTGAGAAGACCACGCAAATTAATTAGAGATGTCTTTGTGGGGTGGAGACCTTCGGGGTCATGAAGGAAGTCATCTATGTCGGGTTCGTTGGGGTTGTGGTCTAGATCAGGATCGTAAACGTATGGGACGAGAGCGCCGTGTCTAGATGGGCCGTAAGGATACTTTGAATCTGCCGAGAGCGAGACTATAGAGTCTCCTGAAGTGGATAGAATGGAATTGCGAACAGCAGGGATGGGTCCGGGCGAGTGGAGAGCCGTAGACGCAGAAGGGGCCTCTCTTCGACCGTCTGGGATGGAGAGCCGGTAGAGAATCATGGAGCCGCGCTGGCCACGAGGAGAAACGAACTGGGAGCCCAGGACTTGGGAATCCTCGGAAGCGACTCTTGGAAAGAAATGCCCTGGGTGGAGTGAGGGCGAGACCGCAGTTGGGATGACACCGTTGCATTTGGGTTGAGAGGAGAGGACACGAATGCGCTTGCGGGGGAACGAGAGGGTCCTGGCCTTGGCGAGTAAGATTCAGGTGGATGCGAGGAATCGGTGATGGCGGAGGGGCTGACTGTGCGCTGGGCAAGGAAGGATTGGAGGGGGTCGTCAAGACGGTCGGAGGGCGCCGGAGACGAGAGGGCGTCGACGCTTGGCGAGTCTGTCCCGGACACGCTGGCGGGCAGCGGGGAGGGGTCGTTCCCGGAAGACACCAGCCGAGACGAGGTTGACGATTCGGACGTCTCTGAGCTCTCCGCCATCCCGGCTTCCTTTGGTAGCGATGTGGGGAAGGAAGGAATGGGTGAAGCGACCGGCGAGGACGCTCACAGGAGAGTGGTACTAGAACTGTAACTTGATTTGAATGACAGGACTGCCGAGAAATCGAACAGATGGCTGCCTTGAAGGTCCCTGGTGCCATCTTATGTAATCACTCTCTCGACGCCGACCGAGTCGATGTCGAGGACGATGGCATAGAACGTCTCGACGAGGCTCCTCATTTTATATTTATATGTGGCTTGTTTCAGATGGATTGGCAACATTGTTGCCTCAACAACCGTTTCCCCCTTGTTTTATCAGCTGTATATACTATATAGTACTACCATGCTGCGTCATTGTGGCCTAGACCCATTTATATATACTCCCCATGTAAGGAGGAGGATCGACCACTTTCTAGAATTGCTACAGTAAGGGAACTTCATCGGTGTTAGCGGTTCAATATCAATATAAATGTCTGTGACATGTCATCAGCATAGCCGTCGGCCCTCCGTCCTTTGCTGCGTCCATGTGCAGTGCTTTCTTTGCGATGTTCCAGGGTACCAGTGATCATGGTATCAGCTGGTGTCAGTTACGCTGTGCCGGTTAAGAGCCGTGTAGCAAGGCGGTGATAGCATAGCGGTCCTATTCGGGGGTGCTGCATGGTCTGTCACTACATATGTAGTGGCGGCCTAGTTCCCGGACCTTCGTGCAACCTCATTAATATATCCTATACACGTGCTCTGAGATAGCCCTTCCATTTCTCGAACAAGTCAAGTCGTGCAGCGGTAGTGATTCTAGTGTGCCAGCTTTTTGTTTCATTGTGAGGTATCCACATGACGTCAGCACAGGTGGTGTCTGTGTGGACCCCGTGGACCACGGATAAGGAGCTAGCCGAGACCTGTGGACCTGTGCCGGGACTTGCCATCAGCGTCCGTCATCAGTCTGAGTTCCTCTGCTCCTCCAACCCTCCAGCAGATCAAGTCAAATGACCTCGTCAGAAGCATCTCAGCAGAGTACGTACATATATAAACACCCCCCACAGCTCAGTCTGACCCTCTGACGCTCTTTCCCCCCTCGTAAATAAGACATGGTCTCGTCGCAGGGTCACCACACTCCCCCCACGGATCTTCGCAGAATGACATCCAACTCGACGCTGCTGACCCCCTCTCACAGGGAGCACAGGCTCTCCAACCACACATCTCAGCATCTCCAGACTGGTTCGGTCAGAGTAGGCTCTCGCTCGCCCTCGTCCATCCCCTCCTCTCCTACATCAGCGTGAGTCTGTGCCACTGCTTCTTTTTTTTGCATACTGATGGCTTCGTTCAGACACTCTTCCTCTTCTGCCATATTCGAGCGCGACATCGAACCACTCGGAACAACATCCCCGCCCCTTTCCCAAATCCACCCACTCAACCCACATCGCATCCCCCGCTCTAAAACCACTGAACAACTCGAACAAAACGTCCCTTCCGTCCTCGACACCGCGGCTGCCGTACTTACATCCGCATCCCCCATGGAAGAGGACCAAATCGCCGTCGTTACCCCGGCTTATGAGCGTCCATTCCGTCCCGCAGGCAGCGGCTTCGCCAGCCCCAATTGGAGCCTCAGAAGCCGTAGCCCCAGCCCAACTGGCACGGCCATACGCAGTGCCCCCGGTTCCACGGCCGGCCCCCGCACCAGTCTCTTGTTGAGCGTACCTGGGTCACCCTCCGCGCCCCTTCCGCCACTTCCATTCCCCATACTCACTCCTTCGACGAGTCCCAAGGACGCCTCAGCGGGACAACCGCAACAGCAGAGATTGACAATTCAAACGAGTCCGTCGGCGCTCACACCTTCCATGTCCCCACCAAAGACCATCCCGAATAACCAACCACACCCGAGTCCGAGCGTGAGCACGCCGACCTCAGTGTATTATTCGACGGTGTCTACTACCGATGGATCTCAAGGATCGCCTACGACAACGACGGCCGAACAACCACCTATGCTCCTACCTGCCTCCCAGTCCCTATCGCAACTGCAATCGTCAGCTTATACTGCTACATCTGCAACTCCCAACCTGAATGCCACCACCACGATCGGCACCACGAAAATGACGACACATATCCACTCCCCTGTTTCCCAACACTCCATTATCCCCACCACCTGCAGGCTCACCCTATGCAGCCGGTTCCCCTTGCATCCACCCAACTAGTCTCTCCCACCCGCCGTCACCCACTCCACCTCAAAAGCGTCTCTCCTTCATCTCCTACACAGATCTCCTCGCCTCAACGCCAGCGGCAACTATTCCTCTCTCGTCGTTTACAAACTGCTCAGTGGCGGAGCCCCCGCCACATATTCCTCGTGTGTCAGGGTACACGGGGCATACCGGGTGCACTGGTATCGGACTTTGTGGGCAAGATCGTGATATGCTTACGAGGGAAGGCGGAAGAATTGCAAGCGACAGGGGTACTGGGGATAGAGAGGGCATGATGATGTTGGAAGACTTGGGCGGCGAGTGGGCACGTGAAGGTCTAGGAAGAGGCTTGGAGGAGAGGCTGGAGGCGTTGATGTCCGTTCCGGATAGGTCGTAATTGGAGCGCAAGCATTTAAGTGTCCAAAGCGTTCGAATGTCGTCATGGGTTCCGAAAAGTGAGTCTTAGCCATCAAATAGTTTCTCCTTGATGAACTCGTTGCAGTGTCATCTTTCATCAGATCGTTCATCCCGCCTTCTACCTTTCGACCATCACTTTACACATGTGTTCCCGACAAGGTGATACGGTCTTCTAGAGTCACTCCCTTTTCTTCTCGCCGCGAGGAAGACAGGAGAAAATGAAAACAAGGACAACCCGATGGCTGAATTATCTTACTTCTGTATTAATCACCGGATTTGAAACCTTCCTACCCCTTTTCGTATGCGTACTTCTTTTCTATGATAGTTTTCTCTGCTTCCCTGTTCTTCCATCCCTTACCCAACCCCAAAGGATTGTGTCTTTGTATGAGGCAGCTTTTTTACAGCGTGATCGATGATCCTTGATGGATGTACCCGGTTTACAGTCGGTCTTGGAATTCGAAACTTTGACTTCTCGGACGCTTCAGCGAATTTAGGGTTTCAATAAGTGACAATGTCAGGCGCGTTGCTGGGCGCCGGAACGTGTGCCGTTGCTCAATACAAAATATCAACAGCACCGCGTCAATAGCACTTCTTCCACACGCCAGGCATCATCGCGTACTTCACAGCTTCGGGTCCCCCTAGCCTGGAGCCATTTGGTACACTTCGAAGTTCTGTCCTTGTCTTCATCCTTCAGGACTCGAGCAAACACCATACAGTGGCCCGATACTTGTGCAAGCGTCATGTACTGGTAAGCGCATTAAGGAATAACTCGATAGTCGTGTTTAATACATCTCACCTGCATCACGCTGATCGGTTTCCAATATCTAAGTACTATCCCACCACAATGGCTGAACCGTTGCATTGGGCAGCGACCTAGGATGTTGACTGTACTTCATGGTCGCTTATGCACTGTGCAGACTTCGGAGCGTCGCAATTCGATCCACAGCAAGTCAGATGACAAATGGACGTCGAGCGGTGCAAACTTTATTGACCCTGGGGCGCGCCTATGGAAGGGGAGATAAGTATCAAGCAAGATAAAGGTTGCACCGCACCATCGCACGATCCCAGCCAGTGACCAGCGCCCACTATCTGCTTATAATTCCACAGTATGACGGCACCACCAAAGAACCAGGATCCTGCTGGGGGGACCGAGACTCGAAACAAGGAAGCTGCGATGCGGGAGCTTATCATGTCTGCGGTGGAGACTGCTGTGACGCCAGTCACCTCTGGACTTGGCAATCTCCAGCAACGGCTTGACACTCTTGCCACGGCCGTACAGGAAAATGCCGTTGACAAACATGCCAAGATGTTACAGAGCCATACCGAGCCGTTGCATACGCGCCTTGGTACCCTTCGGTCTGACATCCTCGATGGAGTAGATCAGCGCTCCATGTCGTTGAACAGTAATCTTGAGTCGTTGCGGAATCAGACCATTACGGTAGGCCAGCACCTGGCTGAACTTGGACAATCGGTGCAGGCGGCACGGGATGTCGTAACTGAGACTTCTGGACAAGTCCAAGACGTCGCCAATGCCCAGCACGTCACAAATGGTCATATCACTGATGTTCTCGTCAGTTCTCGTCAGGTCAGTGCCATCCTGTGCTTCTCGCATAGTCTGACCTGTTCTCTGTATGTGTCGTCAGATTTATAATGCTGAACGTGGTTTGGGACTTGACCACCCATTCAAAATCATTCCCTTCGTTAATAAAGATGGTGGAGTTCAGTGGCCAACTGCAGTGAGCGATGGTCCCAAATACTTTTAGCATCTCCTGAAATTTTGATCTACCTTTTGTTATTGTCTATGTCCGCGAAGTGCGGCCTGCCTCCGCTGCTGGACATGCGCATGATAAACAATTTGAAAGACCATGAACTCGATCAATACTTGGATGGATATAGGATCCAACATGTGGGACTGGATCGCGAAGTGAAATTGTCCAAACTCAGGGAGTATATCGGCTGCATGCCTGTTGATAACTCCAGTCCGCACGGTATGGCATTTGTATTTATGTTGGCGATGGGATGTTTGTTGTACTTGTATTTCCCCCATTTATTTGTCTGAATTATCACTCACCTTGCCATTATGCGTAATCTCTATCACTGCTGTGTCACGATTTCTTGTAGCTGTTCCTTTCTCGTTGTATTTTCAATTTCCAGACCTGTGCATGATTCTTGTTCGACCGCTAGTTTGTTTACATGTATCTCAAGCTCTTACGAGTTCTTTTAGTTCTTGGTGAGATCAGCTAAGCTTCAACGTTCGCACCACCAACCCTTGACAAGGATCAGTTTGAAAAAAAATGAACGGAGTCTTTTCGAAGCATGTCGGAATTCAATTGGCGATAGAAGTCCAGATTTCCATCTCCCCTCCGACAAGCAGTGAGTCGTCCCTGAAATAAAATTTTTAGTTACAAAGCATGGTCCTGTCAGCACCGTCAAAATATTCCTCCAGACTGGCCAGCGTAGTTCAAGCCCGACCCCATGAGTTGCATTCGTAACGCCTGCCTCGTTGTCGAGACCATAACTAACACTGCAGCCGGCGCACATTGCATGGTTGCCGTTGGCACGTGCAGCGGGATGCGGGAGTCCTTGCATACCGATGCCTTCCCGGCTTTTCACAGTGATCGATAATCTCCGAAGTCCACTACTTATCATCAAGGACAATGTATTCCTGTTCCATCCACGGTAAGTACAAACAGTAACTCAGAGAACACGTGAGTTACCGCAGTTGTGCCCATGGATATATGCTAGGTGTATAAAGGGTTGCATCGTTATCAAGCGATCTCTTCTAGTGACCATCACCTCCACCTATAATTCCACAGCATGAGTCGAACTGGCGGTAACCCAAACCGGGACGCTGAGATGGAGTTCACGTCTGTGGTGGGAACTGCTCTGAGACCAGTTACCTCCAGACTTGGCGATATCCACCAGCGGCTTGATTCTATTGCTGCTAACATCCAGAACAATACTGTTGCAGCACATGAAGGGATGTTGCAAAGTCACCTCCGTCCGTTACGTGATGGTCTCGGCACACTTCAAACCGAGATAGTCGCAGAGATCAGTCAGCGCCTCACACCGTTGAATAACAATATCGATACGCTACGAAACCAGATCATCACGACGAATCAGTGCTTGGACGAACTTGGGCGATCGTTGCAGGCTGCACGGGATGACGTCGTCAATGCCCAACATGCCGCTCTTGTCAAATTCTATCAGGTCGGTGCCAGATCTCATTAATCCACCTGTCCCATCATACACTTACATGCTTCATTTCAATATGGTTCCCATATGCCTCTGCAGAGCCATAATGTTAGTTGCGGTTTAGGATTTATACATGCATTCAGAATCATCCCCTTTGTTGGTACAGATGGCACATCTCAATTACCGAGTGCGGTAGGTTCCAGAACTATTCTTGATTTGACATTACCTGAAAATCCCCCCATTTCACTGCTGCGTTGTCATCGTGCGGGCTGGTGTAGTTTGGGCTGCCTTTACTGCTAAATACGTGTGTGATCAGCAACCTAACGGACCACCAACTCAATCAGTATATGGAGAGATATGGGATCCAAGTCGAAGCCAATCGGAGCACACAGCTATCCAAACTCAGGGAGTTTATTGGCTGCATGCCTCCTGATGACTTTACTTCGTACGGTGTTGCGATCTTTCCCTTTTTGATTGGAGGTCTTCCGTACCTATCCTTTCTCTTCGTTGCAGCATTAGTTTCAGGCTGTGGTTCTTGGTTACTGATGTCTCTCTGACTTAGCCTATTGTTAGAGCCGGACAGCGTCGAACTGTTGGCTCTATAAAAATGCCTTTGTGTCATCTCTGGTTCTTGTTCTAGGTACTTCGGCAAGTCGAGACGTTCTGTGGTGCATTAGGTCCGGCGTGTTACTTTGTTCGGGTCGGTCTATGCCAGAAGTCATATTAAAAGTCTGCAGTCATATCAATGCAACCAATGCAAAATCAATGTCCCACCACGTGTTCCTTCAGCACTCATCTCATAGTTCACGCTTCGAAGCTCACCCAATGCGGTCGATAGCGGTCAGGGCAGGTAACCATAGTATTGGTCGTCGTCGATCCTCTTTACTGTACCTCCATCGTCCCATGATTGAGTGGTGATCATGTACAGTGCGTGTAACACCCAGGAGCGTCCCAACGGCAAACAAACTTCACGCACAGGTCGTCGAGGGTAACTGACAGTAAATCGGGTCTGCAGAAGATTTCGTGGAGAACTGAATGGCGGGAGTGTCTTGATTCTATTCATAAGTGCTAGTATGCATAGCCCAGGGGTATCCACATTCTGCAGCGACCCGGAATGTATGGCGGACGCGCCGGACGCAGCCGTTCCGGCAACGGAGGATACTGTGAAAGATCGTCAGTCATTTCAGATGGAACCGCATGGACACATTCGTCGAGAGAAGTTGCAACCTGCATAAACACAAGTGTCGATTGGTATTAATGCGAATATTCCTAGATTTGCGTCTACATGAAGACCATGCCATGATTCAAGGCACTCCAACAGACAGCAAAAGCCTTATACCAGTGATCGATATTGATGATGTCAAGGACCATACACAAGTTCTGGCCACGCTCAACCGTATGCGCTGGAAACCAGCCAAGGTCCAATAGCCAATGCAATCTAGAAAGGGAGAATCGAAACAAGTTATGCACGTCAGGTCAATGAGTCACGTCCGCGCCTGCTCGGAGTTACGCTCGAGGTATCATACCCACATGGCCATCGGGAATGCGGAGGCTGAGAATATGTATTAGGACGGTGTGCCGAACTATTGTATCCATTGATGGAGCACGTACCCGCGGAACACATTCAACTACGGATTTATTCCGGAAAGAGAAGGACCTGTTAAAATAGACTATTGACGATTCCCGGACAGCCTCGAGTGCCTGTGATCGATAACTGAGGGGATCCAAGAGCAGATGTGTAGTTTAGAAAGCGGAAATAGAAACACCTTAGACATGGGAGGATCCGAAGTAAGTGATCCCTGCATCGGCTCAAAGCACCACGCTAATTAGTACACCACGCGAACTACCGTACCGACCCAACGAGTTCGGTATTGACACGAGGAAGAAACGAAGGAACGAGACGGAACTGTCCAGTTCCCACGGCGTTCCAACCTGCGGATAGGATCAAAAGTTGTTGGAACGCCCAAGGAGCAATTTCGAGTGGGAGTTGGGCAATTGCATAGTGTTCTTGTCTTTGGACACAGGGTTCTCATCATGATATATTCACAGGAGATCTACGCGCGCGCAGCTCCACGGCCAAGCAGCGCGTGTCAGATTTCTTACCATGACTCGAACTTTTCGGCCAGTTCAGGCAGCACCCACAGAACCTCCAAACTTGGTCATGGGCGTATCACGGAGTAGATACATATAAGATTGCGTTGCACTATCGACTTCTCACACGTTCTTAGCCAGCGACCACCAACTCGCTCCCCGCCTACAGTTTCACAAAATGTCTCAAGGTCGGACTCCAAATGATGCTGGCACTGGTACCACCCAGACACAGAACCGGGAAGCAATGATCCAGGATGCCGTCACGATTGCCGTGGAGACTGCTCTTAAGCCAGTCACCTCCAGTCTTGGCGATATCCAGGAACAGCTAGGTCCTGTTACCGACCACTTGGAGGAAAACACCGTTGCCGCGCATGGCCAGATGCTGCAAGACTGTCTCGGCCCACTGCAAGATATCCTTACTGCTGTCCAACCTGAGATCCTCAACGAGATGGGTCAGCGTTTCGCGCGGTTGGACAGCAATGTTGAGACACTGCAGAATCAGACCAAGACAGCGAATCAACACCTGGATGACCTCGGACAGTCGGTGCAGGTAACATTGGGTGTTGCAGCTGCGACCGGCAAACGGGTTGGGGACATCACCAATGACCAGCAAGTTACAAATAGGCATGTTAATGACCTTGTTATCGACTCACGTCAGGTCCGTTGCAGATTGATCCCCTACCTATTCTTCCCCCATGCGTTCTGACTGATCCATTTCTGTGGTGTTTGTATACTTCTGTAGATATATAATTTCGGTTGCGGTCCGGGATTTGTTCGTCAATTCAAGACCATACCCTTCATTCGCACAGACGGCGAAATTCAATCACCAAACGACGTAAGTGTAGGATCTCTATTCTTTGGGGCGTTTCCTGACATTTGTTGGCTTTGTCTGTTACATATACTATCGCGCGCTCCCGTGTAGCTTGGCTT
Organism: Pisolithus orientalis; assembly: GCF_024613125.1. Lineage (NCBI taxonomy): Eukaryota > Fungi > Basidiomycota > Agaricomycetes > Boletales > Pisolithaceae > Pisolithus > Pisolithus orientalis. Next base: position 45,951 of record NW_026260842.1, on the reverse strand, counting down.
GCCTTCACTGTGGGACATCCGCGTGATAAATAACTTAACGGACCACCAGCTTGATCAGTACTTGGAAGGATACGGGATCGAACACAACGGGTTGGATCGCGAGGCGAAACTGTCCAAGCTCGCAGGGCACATCGGTTGTGCGCCTATTGATCGCTCTAGTTCGCACAGCATGACCCTGTACTTCATGTTGATAATGGGATGTCTCTTGTACTTATACTTTCCCCAGCTATTTGCTTGAGCTATAACTTACTCTGTTGTTATGTGTAACCCCTATTAGCCTGTACTATGGTCTTTACTGCCTGTTTTCTACTTGTAGTGTCAGTTTCATGACGTCGTTTGTTTATGGACCTACATAGCTTTCAGGTCTCCTGATGGTGGCTATGAGTTGGACTCCATCTCCGCTCGGAAGTGCTGACATCATGATGTCACTCCCTGCCTCAGTCGCCGAGTGACCGCCTTTCCCGCATCCGTTCATCATGACCTCTGAAACAGCTAGAACATACACCTTTCTCGGTAAGCAACTGCGCTTCACTACATGGGGTAAGCTAGCATGACTCACGGGTACCGTCTGTTTGTTCGTACTCTCATGACGTCCATGACACCCCTAAATACATCCTCCATTGCCCTTGCAGTAACACTGATTCTTCTTGTCGCTGTCACATTCACCGTCATAGCTCGTAGTATTATTCTCCGGCGACGAGATCGGCAGTTACTTGCTCAAGCAACGAATGAGCGATTTGCTGCGGATGTGGGACCGTCGATTTACGGAACACGGAGACGACAGAGAGTCGTCGGTGAGAAACCTGCCCTGTGGCAGATGTGGACCCGGAGTCCCGACGATGTACGCAAGGAGTGTGGGCGGGTGGTCTGGACTGACATCAAGGCAAGTCTCACCCCCATCCCTTCCTGCGGAGAAGTTCTAACTAATATATCCGTGGTCGGCCCCGTCCCCGCTATCTAGCCTGTGAGTATCGCATATATCGACAAGGAAGAGGACAAGGAGCAACCACCCCAGTGTCCGCCACTCTTACGAACGCAAAAAGTCCGGGGGCCATTTCACAGACATCCCCCATCTTCGCAGGAATCATCCACTTCGTTACCCTGTTTCGAAGCACCATCTTCGGGTCTGAGTGATACCTTCCAATTACGCATTTCCGTACTTGTAGCGATGCCCGCGCCCGAATATTCCGCTTCCTTTTCACCTCCGTGGAAAGACAGACCACTTGAAGTGGATCGTCTTCCCCCAATAGAAATTGGCGTTGTGGAAATGGATGTTCACGGGTGATTTTCTTTACTGGACTACATCGGATTGTATACTCTTATGCATGGAAAGGACTATGGAACTGTACCGTACTGTACATGTATTAATTCCCCTGAACCCTCGAGTCAGCGCTTTCGCCTATGTTGAGGATATCGGCTTGGGCCAGCTCAAACAAGGGTACTTGACGCAGTGTAGGTGTTGTCAGGAGTATTCAGATTGAACAGACGTTAATGCTGATGTGTTGTCAGAGGGTGGAAGCTACCCTCGCATGCGCCTGTAGGCTGTTTGATGACCGCCATCCTCCCGGGCCAACTCATCTAGGTTCACTCGCGAACACGGGGTGACGTTTTCATGGTGGTGATCGAAGCCGAAGGCAATGTAGTTTGCGCCAGGACGACTTGCGGTGAGTATGCCCTTGGACAGCAGAATCCAGCGTGGGTCGTGATGTGCGAGACTGAACGGAAATCGGAGACAAGCGAAACAGCAGTGGCTGGGTTATCAACACTGCGACAATGGTACTGACCAGCGCAAAGAAAACAAGAATATGAATATGAGGGTGAAAAGTCAGGGAACCACAAAAAGATGTTGTCAATATCGAGATGACTCTGCCCCGACGAGGGTATCTGCGCATGCGCATTCGAAGTAGATAGACTTATTGATTCATCGCCGACGGGTGCACATAATGCGATCTGGACGTTGGAGCAGTGGGAGAGAGCAATGAGCTGAGCTTGGGGCAAGCACCAAGATCATCTGCCTAACTGACCTTGTGTGTCCGCGTCTCCGTCCGTCTGACTAAGCCCAGTGTGGCTGTGTCTTAACCTCGGGCCTCCACTACAACGTCGTGGAGAGGAAGGCAATGACTTCATTTTACTTTGGCCTACATATGTGGCAGGAATGGATCCGAATTTCGAAGCGGTCGGTAAGTTTGCCAGGTCTGGAGCTGGGCTGGCGTATTCGTGGAGTTATCGTGTCGTCCTTGCTTTTCTGTCCACTGGTGAGAGGAAAGACAACGAGGTAGAAAGGAGGGCTAACATTTCCAGGGACTTTCCACCTGTCGCGATCGACGTTGGTGCAGGGAATCCTTCGGCACGCACACGAAACTGGACAGGACCTATTGGTGAATATGCCAGTTGGAAGAAGGGAATCGACTCATGTCGACCCCGAAGTCACGTTTGTATCTGCTTAACTAGCGCGGAAGTTTAGAGTGATTTCGCCCCATTGGGTGCGTACTGTCCCGAGAGTGACGTTTTTCGACATTACCATCCGGCCGAGTATGAGGATCGGTTACTAATGTGGGTACCAGGAGTGCTCGACATCACGAACCCTACTAAGGTAGCGTATGGCGTAGTGGTGCAAACCGGGTGGATAGATTAACCGGTCGCGTGGTTGAGTTTTCGCGATAGGCTTCTCGGATCTCCAATATTCCTGGGTGTTCGAGGGTGTCATGGGTACCTTGGTATTCCGAGAAGGCAAGGGAATGTTCCTTACTCGCCGGAGAAGTAAAGTTTCCCCGGACTTGGATGGCGTCGCGTAACTGAGAAGGTGTGGATGGATAGATTGCTGTTGTGGAGTAAAAGGATTGTTCGGCAGGAATTCTCGTGTCTTCAGCATGAAGCAGAGTTAGTCGGTATCCGAGGGCAACAAAATGATTGCTGAAGTGAGCCTTTCGGGATTCGCTCTGACACATCACGGAACCCACGGCTGAACATTATCACATCAGCAGGATCAACCTGGACTCTCGGAACAGGGCTTTTACGTGGGTGTTCCGAGGGATATTTAGACTTCGGAAGTGAGCCTGGATAGCTTTTCGTTACGGGGAGAATCGCCAACGAAACACACGGACGATCCGACGACTTCGTCGCTGCACGGAGTCGGAGCTGTGCATGGGAATGATGGTGTCACCACTACGATCAAACTGTATCATGTATGGCAGGGGCTCAAACGGTTGTAGTGCGAGACAAACGGATGAGCTGATATTGCGGAGAGTGTGGGTGTGGGTGGTTTAGAAGTGTAAAGATGCCACGTATTAGCAAAATGTGCCGGGAGGAACATGGCCATAAAAAGACTCTTCGGGCCTCAGGGACAAACTGCGTGAGACATGTTCGGCTGATAGCTGGTAAGACACCCTGATAAGAGAGATGTGCTTTTCACTGTGCGATGGAACCGGGGACGGATGTGGTGCGAGCGGGGAGCGGTGCAGTACAGTGCAAGGCTGTACTCGGAGAGTAGCCTCGTTGCAATACAATATATATCGGCAACGGCTGTTGGACGTCGAGAATGTAACCTCAAGATGAGAGTGGCTGGGCTGGAGACGGCTCTGGTATTTTTTTCGAAACAGGTGCCTGACAGTAGCAGTCCCACATCACAGACAGCCGAAAAAGAGCAACGCACGACTGCGACCACCACTACTACGATGACGAGCTCAGCGATGGGTGCGATGGACGGGACGGCGGTGATGGCAGAGTCCAACAGTAATAATAATAATACTAATCCACCTGCTGGGGTGCGGTCAACAACCATTTTGGGTTCTTTTCTTCGTGCCAGTCGACCGCGGGGCGTCTCCGCTTCCCAACAGCAGCAGCCTCAACAGCCCTCCCCCGCTGCGCAAGACACTCCCCCGTCCCCGTCCCCGTCCCCACCAGCGGTGCCCAGTCTAACCTCTCCAGTTCCACCCCCAAACCACCGCAGAAGGTCGTTTGCCCCCCAGGCACTCGTCATCCCACCCTCGAATCCACCCCAGGCGTCTTCCGGTCTCGGCATCTCCCATATCCTCAGGCGAAGACGCTCGATCGGTGGCACTGGCCCCAACGCCCTCAGCCCGACTCCCGTCTCTCCCTCCTCAGAGATCCCCCCATCCACTACGACGTCCACCCTCACCCCCAATCCCAATCCCAATCCCAATCCCAATCCCAACAGTAACATGCCAAATGCCCTACCCCAGGTCAACCACACCGCCTCATCTGGCAGCCCTTCCCAAACCTACCGCATCCGACTCGTCCCACACCTCGACTCCCGTCGCACTCTTCGCTTCGAGCCTATCACCCGTGATCTCAAAGATGACGACTCTCCCCTCCGCATCGGGCGTTTCACCGATCGTGCAGGCTTGACCCTCGCAGCTCAAAATGCTCACAACTCCAGCAAACTCGCCTTTAAATCCAAAGTCGTCTCTCGTGCCCATGCAGAGATTTGGCTGGAGAACGGAAAGTTTTTCATCCGAGACACCAAGTCTTCTTCCGGGACATTTTTGAACCACTTGAGGCTGTCGACTGCTGGACACGAATCCAGACCGTTCCAACTACGTGACGGTGACATTCTTCAGCTCGGCGTCGACTATCAGGGTGGATCAGAGGATATTTACAAGTCTGTCAAGATAAGAGTCGAAGTCGGAAGGGAATGGCAAGCTTCCGCGAATGCATTCAAGTAAGCCCTGTCATGTGGACCGACGTATACACCAGAGCTAATTCACTCTACGGTAAGCATGAATGCGATCACCCAGCTTAAGGAGCTCGGCGTGGGCACAGACCCACTCAAACAAGGAGAAATCAAAGGGAATAAACGTCCCTCCAAACAAAACATACCGGACTGCTGCATCTGTAAGTCGTCCCACATCTACTTCTGCGCATACGACGGGCAGAGCTGATCTTCTGTGCGCAGGCCTATTCGCCGTCACGATCCGCCAAGCCCTCTTCATAGCACCCTGCTCACATGCCTTCCATTACAAATGTATACGACCCCTACTCGAAAAACACACCACCGCATTTTCGTGCCCCCTCTGTCGCAGTTTTGCAGACCTCGAAGAGGATGTCGAAGTCGAACCTCAAGCGGACGAAGCGGACGAAGAAGAGGATCTTGAGGGCGTCGAGGCCAGGGCGACTGGAGGCGGTGTAGGCAATGCCGAATGGGATGCCCCTCATGATCCCGTCTCTGCGCCGATCGAGGTCTCCTATAATACCCATACCCACGCACGCGACCGTGACCGCACGTCACACAATCACCACCGCGACAACAACCACCTTACTGCACCACCTCATTCCCAGCCTCGTGACGGCGCCGAGACGGAAGTAGAAACAGAAATGGGACATGAAACACACCGTTCGCGTCGACCACGTGTCACTGTACGCACGGAGGGACATATCGTCGTTCCTGCTACACCCGCTTCAGTGCCTACCCCCGGTGCGGCCCGTGGTACTAGTAACACCGCCCCTGGGGTCCCACCAACGCACCCACGCGATACCGACGAAGAAATGATCGATGGAGACCTCGACGCTGACCTGTACGCCGACGAGCCCGATCTCGCCGATGCATGGATAAGACGCGTTCGACCGGTACAGAGAGAGGAGGGGTCGGAGGGTGAAGACGGAGGAGAGGGCGAAGGGAGCCGGAGTGGGAGTGGGAGCCTCGAGGGCGGGATGAGTGTGGGCTTGGGGATGAGTATGGGGATGATAGTGGATCCCGAGGGGACCGTGAGTAATGGAAAGAGGAAGCGGTGACCGACACGTCGATGGTGGGTGACGGCCCCGGGAGGGCGATACAGTTCTGTCGGTGCATCGTCTGGCGAACGATGGATACGTCCACTCCTTGTCACATCGCATTCCTGGGTTGTCGATACTTCACGATGGTCTCGTTTGCGCTGATTCAGTCTATCGGCCCGAATACCCTAACACTCGTTCCTTCGTTCTTCCGCAGGCCTCTGCTCTCTGCATTCGATATCCCTTGGCGTCGAAGCGGTCGACGAGCCCGGACGTTCCATCCATTCATTCGTTAGCACATCTGTAAAACGCATCCACATCCCTCTCTAATCACAGCGCATAAAAGAACTGATACAAAGGCTATTCCACCATCAACTCGCTTTCCCTTATACACCTTGCTTAGCTTCTGTCGGCTTTCCCTTCTCACACTTGATCTCTCTTTTCCGAGTCCAATATTTTTTCTTGTGTTATGTGAAATGTGGTGATGCATGAGTCTGTTGGATAGTATATTAAGTACATAGGCGTGTAATGCAACGGCTGTTTATTTCCGGTGATTCTCACCGTTGCAAGAGGAGCGCAACCGAATCATCTCCACAGTATGGGGAATGTGCTCGTGTCAGCGTCTGCATTCACCCATGCCAGCTTCAAACCCATGGGTCATATTTAACGGTCATATTTAAGTTTTATATCAATGAAGCCGACGATTGAACTACGGATAAAGATACCGGCGACCAGGGCTGCCAGCTGAGTCACAGGGGGAACGACTCGATGTGGCCTGACGTTTGACGTCCAGCTACCCACGCACACGAATCCTTACCTGTTTCAGAAAGTTGAATTCGGCGCGCCGAGTACGTGGGCGGTATACCCTGAAAGCAAGAGTTGGAACGCATGTTGGCGGGACAGAAAAGCTGAGCCACATCAATGTCAGCGCTTCAGCCCTGTAGTCTGGCTATCATAAAATTTCCTTGGCTTCCCTTGGTTCAATACAATGCACAATTTTTTCTTATCCATGTTCGCATTATACTCAGGGTCATCCGACAAGGTACGACCAACGTTTCAACTGGACCATTCAGTGCGGAAAGTTAAAATGTGGTGGTGTACGCCTTTTGGTATTAGTGTTCATCTGACGCACTTAACCTCCTCAGAGCTAGCCCCGTAATACTTATGTAACTAAATACTCGGATTGATCAGGAACTTCAAGACCCTAGGAGTCTCGTGATGTTAGGCAGGAACAGCTGAGTCTAATCCCCTTGTTGCTGCGCCCTTAGGCGTTTTTCGCCAGGTTCGTATGTATGCACCACTCGGAAGCCTATCAACTATTACGATCGGCAACATTTTGGATGGATGATTTACTATATGAAAGCTTGGACTCTACGCCCCAATTCTCCTCTAACAACAGTGTCCTCATGTCAAAACCATTACCCGTCGGGGACATACAAAAGTCCACATTCGTAGGTGAGCTTTCTTTCTTTGTCTGCCGTTTGGACGTGCGTATCATGCCGAGTATCTTCCTTGCGAAGGATTCAATATCGCTCTTCTGTGAGTGACATATTCTATGTACTTGTAATGAAGCTGACCGAATGCATACCGCGACAGTATGTTTGGTGTCTCCCTATGCCAAAACTATTATTACTTCCGTATGTTCCCGAAGGACAATATATTCCAGAAGTGTCTGGTCAGTTCTCTATGTTCTGTTCGACGGCCTCCTGATCCCGGTGTTAGGTAGGGTTGATATGGTAGGTGACGCGTGAGGATGCCAATGCCAATATTGCAGAAGTCTAAGCGCTGTAAATGCATAGGGTTGGAAGTACTTTCCAGATCTATTGCATGATAACGCTCCAAGGCCATTTTCTTGTCACAGGACATCATAGTGACCCTGGAAACTTGCCTGCTTTACCCTGGTACGCAGATTCCTTATGTCAAATTTTCGTCGAACTCACGTCTATCAACATTATTCTAGGCAGGGCACGGTGAGTTCTTGTCGCGTAGGAAGCCCTCAGTTTGAATAACATTAAGAGCAAAGGCGAATGCTGTACAAATGGTAATTTACGTTCTAGCTCGAGCAGACGGACGAATCTGAACCGATTCATAGTTCTCGATTCCGTTCATTGTGCAGTGGTAAAGGCTTTCATAATGTCATAATATGGACTAAACTGACCACCACAAGCTTTTACGGTTGGAGACTGTGGATAAGTAAGAAACGATAGCAAACTTCATATGTGTTACTCTACTTATTTTTCATTTAGTCAGTGGTGGGAATGTCTTGCTCGTTGCTTCTGTGGTATGTGTGCCGCTTTCCTCACCAGAGATTATACGTAGACTGCTACCAGATACTGTTCAGTGCTGCCACGTTCCGTAGGTAAATCAACAAGTTCCTGTGTCCTATGGTACTTATAAACTTTCTCAGTGAGCAGCGTGGGTATGTCTGTCCTCTACTAGCGTCCCGCATCGCAGATGATGACGGACTCTAGGATTTATATTTGGGCTTGAATTACCGATGTTCGCCTTGCGTGCGGCGGTAGGTTAACGACACCTTTCCCGAAAGACATTAGCGCTCCATTGGTGCTCTTACCTGTAGTTTTCTGCAACAGGTGTTATCGCAGACGTATTGATTACGGGTTCGGTATACTATTATCTCAGGCCGAGCCGCTATGGAATGAAAAGGTCCGCATACATATCAATTGCTGCTGTTTCTCTGCATTAAAAACGTTCTCTTCAAGAGCAGAAACTGCCGTCCAACATATTGTGACCGTGACCATTAACATGGGAGCATTGACAAGGTATCTTTTCTCCCAGTCGACTTCGTTTGTACGTTTCTGAATCTATTCTACAGCATTATTGCGTTGTGGCTCTGGATAACGGTTTGTTTTTACCAGATACTCTTCCGTTCCATGCGTCTCTAAAGAGAGGTAGTGGCTTACACAAGGGGCGATTCCTCCGATCTCCACTCCGCTCATGATAACTAGCCAGTGTGAGTAGCCCCGCTTTGCGGATGAGATACAATGAATTGATGACCTGAAAAACAAGCATATGTCAATTCCATTCTTGCAGTGTACGTTCCACAAAGCTCGCCTTGTAGATGGTAGCTCTTAACTTACCAGATTAAATGCGAGGGCCCAAGAGCCGCAGAGGCCGCGTAGTCCAGACAAGCCACTTACTTTTGGACTTATGAGCTTATCCATACCGGAACATCTGAGCAGCCGGAGAAAGAAATCAGTTTGTCCTCTAGACGCACCCGAGTGTGCCGTGGCAGCGTAGTCACCGAAATATAAACACATTGTGTTCCGTGCTGCACTATGGAAGTCGGAGTGCCCAATTATTCTCCTCGTTCTCGTTGATCCGCCATCCGAGTCCAAGGATCGCCCTACTGTCCACGGATATTTCTGTCCTGTTGGTCTAACTGGCTTCGTGTCAAAGTTGTTCAGCTACTTCAGAAGGTGTGTAATATACTGCTGAAATCACGGACTCGCGTGTCAGCAGTCTCGTGGAAGTGACTCTTCGAAGGTCATCGGCGCTGGGGATGGAAGCCGAAGGACAGACTTTACCACTGAGTGTCGACTTCACGTCGTAATCTATTTACACAGCAGCGGGGTCTCTGTATTTGTAGAGGAACCTGTGTGCGGCTACCGGTTGCGATGGTCTGAGTTGAACGATATCAGATTGGTAGTTGATGAGAACCGGCTCGGTTCACCACCGGTTCGCGGGCATGTGTTTTCCGTATATGGTTCTTGGACTGCCTTCATTGATGAACTGGTTTGTGCGAGCTGACGGTGAGAAACGCGTATCATATTGGTCCTACTGCACCACAGCGCTTTTCTAAAACGACCGCAGCACGAACAGCAACGGCGAAGGCGACAAGAAAGAACATCCTGCCTCAAGCATAGGATTTCTTCTCTGGCCTCCATCCTTGCACGTTTCAAGACCGTTCCAGCAGCGGTATTAACATTCTGGTGTTGGATATGCCATCCAGCTGGAACAGACACCCTCGCTACTTGCTCTTAATAGCGCTGGTCATTTCGGCCACCGTGTACCTCCTGATTCCTTCCCAGCCATTGGTTTCATCCGATTCTTTCGCATCTTTGATTCGCGACACAAGCCTACCAGCCCGTTTACAACGTGCAGAACGTGTCTATCAGAATGTCGTTTCAGACCGAAAAGATATGATACGAAAATACGGTCCAACTTCCCGACACATACACATGTATGTTCCCCCGCTCTGACTTCTGTGGTTTTCCATAGGTGACCCTTTGTACAGGTTCCCTCCCGACAAAGACCCATGGCCAGCCTACACGACTTGTACGCCTATTTCGTCGGCCTAGTCAATGTTTCCAATGATGTCGTTTTGCGTATTTAGGGAGCTTCTTTCCTCCTGCTTTCGATTGTCCGCATGAGATGGAACGAATAGGTGCTCTGGGTGACGGTGGAAAATGGACTTGTGGTCTCTCTCGCCTAGAGCGCAAGCCGGACTGCATTATATACACGTTCGGTGGGTCCTTTCACATATCCGTATAAATAATTTCCTCGTATACCTCGCATGGTGCAGGCATGTACTACGAAACGTCCTTCGAAGCAGAGATGCTAGAACGTACGCAACACTGTCAAGTTTGGGGATACGATTATCGTTCCAACTCGTTCGGCTCCAGCAAACTGAATAACTATCGTGCCCACTTCTTCCCTTACGGCCTCGCGCACGTGGATGCGCACAGCCCACATGACGAGCAGAAGTTGTACACACTCAAGACGTTGATGGAAATGAACAGTACGTCTGTCGTTCATGATACATGGAGTCCAATACGATTCGCCAACTACACAGAACACACCCACATCGACATTCTCAAAGTCGACGTGGAAGGATGGGAATTCGAAGTACTCGCACAAATTTTGCAACCTTACATCACATCGGGGGAGCCTCTTCCATTTGGACAGCTACTAATTGAGATTCACACATGGGAGAAGAAATTTGAGGAATTTTTGTCGTGGTGGGAGGCGCTAGAAGCTGCTGGACTGAGGCCTTTCATGACAGAAGTATGATCTACTCTTTCACCATGTATCTGTTATCCCCAGGTCGCTGATGTGACTTCGTTCAGGTGAACCTTGTGTACCAAAATTACAACAGGGGCAAGTCCACGGATCTCGCGGAGGTGTGTATCATCGCGGATACTACTTCCGTTGGATGTGAATTATTCATCATATACTAGTACTCGTTCATCAACGTCAAAGGAAGCAATATCTTCATCTCTGATCCTCCAACGGCACCAACGGGTACGACTGATGGCAACGAATAGAGGGAGATCTATATGGCAATGCTCTAAATAGCTTCGGTGACAGCTATGTAGGTTTGTTACAGTGCTATGGAAATGTTGTGAAGTGAGACCCTAGCCTGGACCATCGTTGCAAGCAAGGCGTGTTTGGAATGCACTGGGAGCACTGTCAGTTCACACTCTGGGGACTGCTACTCAGTGCTCATCAGATTCGATATGTACCACTATTAGAATATCGTAGCAATATTGTTACCAGACATGAGCTTCGGCAGAAACCTTGTTCACAAATTGAGCATGAAGTCAAAGCGTCGAGTTTCGAATACTTTAGATTTTTGCGTATAAGATGATTGTTACAAGTTATGTATCATTCGCAAGGGCAAACACTCCAATATGCCATTTAATATATGGGTGGCACCACTGGCATTGTCTCGTTGCCATGGTGGGAATAACGTACGGCTGTTGTGAGATTTTGATGAGAAATTACTGATGACACACCCAAGCGAGTACTTACGAATGGAAGACAGGAGGTTGATGAGGCTCGACAGATATACAGCGTTGTGGTGGGGTACGGCTGCCAAGAATCGACTGGTTAAAGTGTGATCGTACAATAATACACGAGATATGATAGGGCCGCTTTGAAATTTTGACGTGAAACGACTTCAGACATACCAGAGCGAGTACTTGCGCATCGAAGGCGAGTGATTGACTGGGTTACAGAGTTATGCTGGAACACGGGGATTGACTAGTAGCAGTGACTGATTGCAGTGCTACTATAGGGTAAATATAGTAAAAGGTTCCCACAGCGCGAAAAACGCGACCACCACAGCCACAATGTCCTGTAAACAAGGTAACCACGAATGGAATGGAACCTGTGCACCAGCGTCAAACGTGTCTACAGCAACAGCGACCCAACTCGTTCCTTCAAACCCTCAGCTCATCTATCTAAACTCACGAACCGTACGCGAAAACTACTCGATGGCTACAAAGCAGACGAAGAGGCGTTCGCTCTTAGGCTCGAAATTATCCAATGCTGCATCTAACCATTCCTCGGTGCGCCACTCATACCTTAAATGCAAGCGATCCACTCACGAGGGGCCACCGTCTCAGACTCCCGCTGAAGATATCGCCTCTAACTCTGAAAAGTCGGGGAATGCTTCCCATAGAGCATTTGCCAAGTTGAAGCATTTCTTTCATCGTTCTACCGTTGATGTATATGATCTACAATGCTCTGTTACTGTCAGAGTTCTAAGTACCATCTTGTTTGACAGACGGAAATTGATGAGATCCAAGACCTAAGCGACACAGATCTCAAACCCCTCAAAGATTTCAACGAGGTGGTCGCTAATTATCCCAAGGTTCGCATTTCGTTATTGTATCTATACAATGATTCTGAATACGCACAAGGTCCACCCGTACCCACAGGTTGTGCTAGGAATCTTTACTAACATCTCTCAAGTACATTTTTTACTCCTGTAGTTTATTCTCATCTCACGCAATCCTCCACAAGTCGTTCGTGAATCAAGCGAGTGTGGACAAGGGGATATCAAGCCTTTTTGATACTATCAAGAGAGTCTACGAATTCCTCGCGGAAGAAGATACCCCCAAGAAAATGATTAACAAGAAAGTCACTGTCGATACCTCCGCGAAGCCCTCGTGGTATACTTATGCAAAGCCCGCGCCCGAGCCCACTGCCGACACTCCGCCAAAGATTACGCTCGATACCTCCGCAACGGCTGCGCTCGATACTCTTGCAAAGATTGCGCAGGTAACCAGCGACTCTACGCAGTTCATCAGAAACTATTCTATGACGAAGCGTTTCTGTAGGTCTTACCACGTCCTTCTCGACTTGACATGTCTGATGCGACACATTCTCAGGGAAAAGAACGGGAAAGGACACTCTTTCTGAGACGCAGACCATCGTCAATGCTTGCACAAAGACTCTAGATGACTTGATGCAACAATACCGCGACCCTAAGGAAGACGATGCTGAGATTCAAATTAACACATACCGTGGACTTGGAGATATCAGTCTTGAAGGCTTGGCTTGTGCAGATGGCGCAGGCCTGTTCGACTCCAGGAGATGCTTGGATGGTACTAGAACGGAGGTCCTTACGGAAATTGTCAGCTGGGTCTACAACACAAATGAAGACGTGCCGCGCATTCTCTGGCTGAACGGGCAGGACGGTGCTGGGAAGTCGACCATTGCCCATACAATCGTTCGATGGTTTACGGACGCCGGAGGGCTCGGAGCGTGCTTCTGCTTCGCTCGTGACAGGCTGGTAGAGCGCCGTGAAGAAAGAATATTTACAACCATCGCACGCGATTTGGCAGAGAGCGACCTCGCATTTCGGCGAGCTTTGGCCGATGCGGTCTCGAAAGACCCTTCCTTGAAGACTACGTATGATGTTACGTTGCAGTGGCAGCGACTCATTTTGGAACCGTTGTCGAAGGTTAGCGGAAGGATAGTTGGGAACGTGGTCGTGTTGATCGACGACTTGGATGAAAGCGGCCCAGACACATCGAGGAGCCACATTCTGTCCCTTTTCACGTCGGCAGCAGCTGTCCATCTACCCGCAAATTTACGCATCTTGCTGACGTCCAGGCCGTTGCCAGACATCGAACCTGTCCTACGTGCTGTTTCACATGTGAAGGTGATCTCATTGGACGAGTTGCTTGAGGAGTCGGCACGCGATATTACCTTTTGGGTTCAACAGGACCTCTCCCGTGCTCGCGACATCGGAACCACGGATATCCAGATGCTGGTCGAGAGGGCGAATGGTGCATTTGAGTGGGCTCGTCTCGCTTGCGACTACATCAAGCCAAACAGGCCGGGTCAGACAGCATGGGAACGCTGGGAGGAGCTCATGGCATTGGAGTCAAAAGGTCGGAGAACCTTGTTGGATGCCGTACATGAACAGGTCTTGGACGGCATTATCCCTAACGACCGGCTTACTGTGTCACGATTCCAGTCGGTGATGAAGCAGGTTATGTCGGCAAAGAAGCCGATGACTATTGATGCGTTGAACGTGCAACGCAAGCAATTCCCGAATGAGGAGGACCTTTATGACGTGGGGATCATCGTTGAATTCATGCGCACCTTATTGGTGGGTATCCATAACAGGTCCTCCCCCGTCCGACTTCGCCATGGGTCATTTTATGACTGTGTCACTGATCCTGAGCGGAGTCCGACGTACTTTGTTTGCCATGCATCTGAGCTGCGTTGAAGCTGGTGAGTGTTTATCTACCTGCTCCCCATTTACGATTTACTTGAAGAATATTTAGTTGAAGCATACCTCACTTCGTACTAGCCTTTTCACGTGAAAGCTGCGGCTTAAGCTAGTGCACATGAGAGATGAGTAATTGCCAAGGTTTTTGTGTTCCAATTGTGTTGTATGATTGTACCCCAAGTTGTCCTGATATATGTATACCAGTGAAATTCGTTGCCTCATTGTCAGTGTGCCCAAGAGGATGGCAATGCAAACTTTGAAGACACTGATGCCCATTGATGGGAGCACCACCACCACCACCCTAATGCATTATTCTTTACCCTAGATAGTATCATTTGTCACCCTTTTGTCATGGCTGTTTTTTTAAAAAAAGCATGCATGAATTTGATAATCAGTGGGACACTAAACACCACAGTGGTAGTATGGGGGACTATGTGATAGCACAAAAAACATCAACAGGGCATGAAATGGACAAAGAATGTGCCAGTCTCTGACATCAGCAAGTGAATGTAGACATAAATGAGAACTCTGGCACAAGAATAAAAGGGATTTTTGATGTACAGAGCAAAGGAAAGCTGAACAAAGCAAGCAAAAGCAAGAATGGTGATTCTACTTCAAGTGATGAGCATGTTTACCTCCTCCAGCACCAGCAGAAAAAGAATTTGCATTGGCAGACCTGCACTTCTCACCAGCAGATGCACCTTCAGTATTCTTCTCAACAATGTTGGTAAATGTGGGGCACTGAGGGACACTGAGCTTCTCCTCATGGGAATCCAGAAGGGTAGCAGCAGCAACCTCATGCAGAAGAGGAAGGCCAGAAAACTTGCCAGGGTGCACATATTCTGAGCAGTAGAAGTTCAGGTGCTGTTCCATGTTGTATCTCCAGACTCCATCTCACCAATCAGTTTGTTGAGCATGTGGAGGGAGCAGGCACAATGGACAGACTACAGCCCCTGGGGGAATTATAATTACAAACTCCTGACCATAATTTGGGGGAAATAATGCTGGGAGTCAATAGATATGTCCATTGGGATGTCCCAGGTGAAATTTGAATGAAATTGGCAGTCAGAAAAAAAATCTACAGGGGGTAGAAGGATGGTCAGACCACAAAGTGGTATCTCTTTGGAAATACTTCTGGGAGGCTGGAAATCATTTCCATTGTCTTCAGTGGCATTGATAACACCCAGGACATCCATCCCTGGCAAGCTGGCACCCCCTCCTGAATGTTACTAGATCACCATC
The DNA here is from genome assembly GCF_024613125.1 of Pisolithus orientalis. Classification (NCBI taxonomy): domain Eukaryota; kingdom Fungi; phylum Basidiomycota; class Agaricomycetes; order Boletales; family Pisolithaceae; genus Pisolithus; species Pisolithus orientalis. The sequence continues at coordinate 30,491 of NW_026260842.1, read as the reverse complement.
CCTGGGGTATGAGGAGGGGATCAGGTATGTCAATGAAACAAATATGGGGACCTTTGTATCACAATTCTGATGGTCTTGTAATGTCATACCCATGGGGTAGGACATGATTCAGATAGCTAGATCAATCTCTGAAATTGTTTTGATGGAGTGAACATGGGGAGGGCGGGGTAACATATCTTACATGGATATTCTGACACCTAGAAATGCTGCAACCATTGTCATCATCCATTGTGACTTTCAGGCCCTCCAGGACAACCATTCCTGACAAGGTTTCATGCTTCCTAAACTTTACAGGATTAGCACCCCAGGATAAGAGGAGGGGAATGACACATAGGGTCCTTTCTGGTGTGATCCAAATGGTCCTGCCATGTCATTCAAGTGGCACAGACATGGTATGGACAGCTGGATTGATCTGGAATTGTTTTGATGGAGCAAAGCTGAAGAGGGGGGTTCACATTTGGGCCAGGTATCATCCCAAGATGCCAAACATGTTGCTACCTGATCAGACTACACTAGGCAACACTGGGATTCAGTTCCATGGGAATGGGAACCACAATCTATATCAACATTGCATTCATCACTTTCTCCCTCTGTACCCATATCCTTGCCTTCCCCCTCCCCATCCCTCTGCTTCCCTCTATGAGGTGGCCTTGCCTCTTCTTGCTGGAGGCTTTCGAGCATTCTTTGCCTTTCATGACTTCTTAGTCTGTGCCTCTTTCAGCCTCTGCCTTTCTAAGATGAGGGCCTTGCTAGCCAGCAGTTCATCATATCCTGCATGCTCCAGGAGCTCCATCTGCAGTGCATTCCTGGGCTTTACCACTTGAGATGCTCGTCTCCTGGCCTGTTGCTGTTCCTTCTCGGTGGAGATACCCTCGATCTTGTAGAACTTGGGATTTGTCACCAGAACCACCTTCTCACCCTCCACCCGCCATGTCTTCCCAGGACTCTTTTCACTCCCTTTGGTCGCATCAGGTAATGTCTGAAGGACAGAAAATATCCTGCCAAGGTGGTCCAGCACCTCAAACTCCTCCAGGGGTGTCCTGTTCTTCATCACCTGGTGATACTCCCAAATATAGCCAGGCTTCGTCCAGAAGACATTCCATGGTGACCTCCGTGAAGGTTGTCCTGCTGTGGGTCCTGGGAAAAACAGGTTGACCCTCTCTGCAAAGCTTGACTGTCGGCGACCAGCCCCTCCACTCCCTGCAATTTCTGCATTGCAGGCCTTGAATTCGCAGGCACGTATTGTCCTGAAGGTCTGGTTCAGAGTCCAACTCTGAATGGCTTCTTCCAAAGATGTTGGCTCTGGTTTTCCCTCTGAGCCTGTCAGCCAAGTCGCATCCAACTGGATCCAAAGCTGACAGGTAAACAGAACGAAAAGTTTCCCTACCACTGGCCCCAGACTGGACAGTTGGGCCGACCACTTCCAGTCCTGCATGATCAACCAAGGCTGCAGTTGGATGGTCCTTGTCAATTTGGCCCACGTCGGTCTGCTGCCAATGGGAAATTGTTCCACTTCGTCCAGAGGGGGAATCCTTGGCCAGGCAGGTCGTCCATCACCCCTCTTCAACTTTCCCTCCATCAGCTTGAGCACCTCCAGGTCGTCATGATCCTGAACTTCTGGAAGATGGGGGACATGATGCAAGTCCAGGTCCAAAAGGAAGAACATTCCCAACCGCTCACACACCCTGGAGACCTGCAGAAGGGCCATGGACTCTCTCACATGGAAGTCAAGGATTATTGCAGTGGTGGACGTGCACCGAATCATGTGGCAGATGATGCCAGTCAGAATCCCAAGGTTGGGTGGTTCCAGTTCCTTGAGAGAGATCTGAGCCAACTGGAGGGCCCTGATGCGTCTAGCCATAAATTCCAACCAGACTTTGGTCGGGATCCAGAGAATGGGATTGGAGGCTAAAAGCTCTTCCATCTGCAAAGATGGAAGCATCAGATATGAGCATGATGGAGCTTGGAAATGCATCACCCTTTGTGGCACCACCAGTATTGCCTGCTCCACTGCAGCCCCACTCATCCTGTACTCGTCTCGCACCCCATATGACCTCTTCTTTGCATCTCCAGAATACATGTTGATGGCCTGCATGCATTCCCCAATGAAGTCATTGTTCAGGGCATAAGCATCCTTGTCCATGACAAAGGTGGGGCTGTTGTCGTTGGGTCGGATCACCTCATAGGCCAGATTATATGCACTTCTGAATGCAATGTGAGTTTGCCTTGCTCGCTCCTGTGACATCTCTGCTTGGATCCCCCCATACCGTCCAAGCATGCAAGTGTGGTGGGCATTTCCTCGCAAATATCCACCTGCCCCAAAGGAAGCTTCCAGGGCATCCAGTCTCCACAATCCAACGAGCTTTTCATCACATGTGGGGTGAATGCTGATTCCCAAGTCGACCAAGAGCTCCCCATTGGCCCTGTCTACCATGTGGGACCAATCCAGAGCTGGAAGTCCATGGAGGAGAGCTTGGACCGGCATTTGAACGGCTCCTGACAGGGTGGTTTTCGTCCACAACTTGATTCCCTTGCATTCCAGGACAAAGAAGAAGGAACCATAGTTTGCAAATCAGTGAAGGGTCCTCTCGGATGATTGCCTCCATGGTCTTCTGGATCTGCTTCAACACTTGCATAGAAAAGGGGACCGCTTTTGGCCGACCAGCCTTCTTGGTTTTGCCACCCTTTCGTGCCTTGAACTGCACTTCCTTCAGAGTGAGAGAGACATATGGTGCACTCGAAACATCTGCATGTGCACGGATCAGCTGGAAGTAGGACATGCTCCCAGAAAAAGTCAAGGACCTCCTTTGGGATGCGATTGGCACGCTTGTGTGTCATCTCGTCCCTGTGGATCATCCTGGGGAAGCAAATGTAGACATTCATGGTGCCAGCAGCATTGCTCAAGGCACCAAACACTGTGTGAGGTACTCCACACAGAGGAAATGCCATGGTCAACCATTCGGTACGGCTTCCGATGGCACTGGAATCTGCCTCTGACTGAGGCACGAGGATGTCAACATACACATGATTGTGCTTGTGCATAGGAGCCTTTTCCTCGACGATGGGACCAAGGTAGATGGGCAGCGGTGTGTTGAACTGTAGGGAATGCGTCACCCATATGAGACTGTCAATGTCCACAGTGACTTCCAACTCCTCTGGAGTCACCAACTTGTGATCCAGCTCCAGGTCCAGGCAGATGTGATGCCCATCCTCATGCCGCCCATTCACAAAGGTGTTCACGAGACTGTTCTGACGTGCTTGAGCCGATCTCGATCATCTGAGAGGCACCCAGTATGACCACATCATCCACATCGACTCTTGATGGATGGGGCACCTGCCGGGCAAGAGAGTAATTTCCTGGAACGAAGCAATCAGAAGAGGGCACCAGGGCAGGATATGAGTGCTCACCAGTAACATGGTCGCCGATTTGATGAGAAGACTGGTAGTTAGCTGGAACACCCACTTGGAGGATATGGTCTGACAATCTGATGGGGGGACCCAAGTAGAACATCTGGTTGAAGGAACTCAGCAGACGATAGCCATAATCTCGAAAGGACGTCCACATCCCAGGCCGATAGTAGGGCTCCTCCACGATCTCGTTGCAGTTGCGGTCCTGGTGCAAACTTTCCAAGACAGGTCCTCCTTCATACTCATCAAACCTGCGATCGAAAGGTTTCCATCGTTGACCTTGGTATGCAGGGAGGTATACCGGCGGAGTTGGACGTGGGAAACGGTACATCGTTCCAGCTGACCAGTCCTTGACATGCTTGTGTCGCTGGATGATCTCAAGGGGATCATCTGGAGTGGATTCCCCTTCGACTTGATGACCATGGGCAGCCCGAGGAGGAAGTCGATCCCTGGCTCTGGCCCTGCTCACATAAGGGTAGCGCCGAAGGAGATCCCTGAGACGCTGAGACTTGGCATCCAGAGGCAAATGATGGTCTTCACCTTCATCTTCAGTGTCAGTCGGAAAGTCACCATCGGAGTGCACATCAGGGTTCACTACATTGCTGGAGTCATCCCCCCTTTGGCAGCGAAGGCAGTTGGCCCCAATGACATTCAACTCACGGACGATGGTAGCATGTTGCTCTCCAGATGATTGGTTTTCCACATCCATGAGGATGTCTTCACTGATGGCTTTGGTGTCGTCCCACTGTGTCCATATGTGACTAGGGGGAAGGGTGGTTGTAGACAAGTAACAATAGTCCTCCCAGCACCTTCGACAGCCCTCCTTCACCATGACAAGCATTCGAAGGCGGAGACGATGACCACAAGGAATTGGAGGGATGTGGATGGTAGGCCTGCCATCACCAGATAGCCCCCCTCTCATGAGTGACTCCATGACAAAGGATGCAATGGGGCCACAGTCGAAACCGTTCTGTGACCAATTGTACACCTGCACATCAACTTGGGTTGGGTCGATGGCATCGAATCCATGAAGCGATGCTATGCGTGTCCAGTAGAAAGGGCCATTCCATGTGTTCCAGTCATCATGCAGTGGGTCATAGTGGGGATGAGGGGTTTCTGGGACACGTTCGATGCGCCTTCCAAGGATGAATGCAAGGTTCAACCAATAGTCAAAGACTGCAACAAAGAAGTGACTGTTTTGCATGACCACAAAGGCAATGGGAATGGATGGATTGGCAGGATGGGAATCGAAGAGATGGCGTTGACGAAAAAGTTGAATCTCCTGTGCATCTGGTAAGGCATGGGTGCCCCCACTGACAGATGGAATGACAGAGAACAAGTCGGCATAGCGGACATGCATTTTGCCCTGGACAGCATACCATTGGGACAGGAGATGAAAGTTGAGGATGCTGGCATCGATCCAAGTTTCATACCTGGAGTGTCCCTAGGGTCTGGTAGGCCATCGCCCATGTGGTAGGCCTGGCCATGGAACACACTTTCAGAAGCGATCATAAGCAGGATGGAGAGAAAGAGTACAGAAGAGACTCACTGATGATATCACGTACAGAAGGCACCCCTGACTCCTGACTCGAGTCCTGATGGGGTGGATGCGATGGTGCAACTGATGGGCCATGCACATTCACAAAGGAATCGTCAGAGGCATTGCTTTGATGCTCCTCTTCTGACCCACTCAAGTGGTTTACCATGGCCTGGCACTTCTCGTATATCTGGTTCAGTTCATCCTCATCAACAGAGGATTCTGGATCTTCTGGAGGAGTCATTGCTCTGGCAAGGAGACCACCCATTATTACACTGTAGGATGGGGACAGAGGAGAAGAGCATGCTGAGTCTGAATGATGAGATGGAGGAGAAATGGCCTTCATGACATTGTCAAATGCAAGTCTGATTTCACTTTCATCAGTGGAGGATGCATTGGAAGCAGCTCTGAGGGCTCTCTGGGAACGTGTCTGGGGTGCCATGGCAGTGGAATGTTGGTTCTTTGCCGATCCCAAACACGTAATGCCACGCCAAATCCAAAGAAAATTTTTCAGGGTCCGCCCTGGCTAACCGAGAATTGCAAGCGACTGTCATGGGTTACCCTCTGACTTTTTACTTCGCCTCCCAACCCAACATGGCCCCTCCATCCAACAAGACCTTTCTTTCCCTTCCATCATCCTCCAAGCTAAGTGGTAGGTCTCGATTAGATGCCAGCAGTCATTTAAGCTCATCCAGCCAGTGACGAACCTCACTGGTGCAGGTGAAGACATCCTGGATGGAAGGGCAGGAAGTTCCAGAACACATGACCCACACCTTCCAAAGAGGTGATAAGTAAGAAAAGACTGGGTGTGCATGTCATTTGCTGATGGAAGCTTTAATTAGCATCTTTGTAAATGGTGACGATGGCAGCCTGTGGTATGCTGTGATCAAGGACATCAGAGTCCAATGGTTGAAGAGAAGTAATGTAAGAGATTTCCAGTGCCACATGGGTGTCCACCCTTCTGACAGTGCAGTACAGAAGGCATGGGTTGAAGTGCAGTGGTACTACAGCAGGAGTGATATAGGAGACAAAAAGTGAGCTGGCTGTCATCGAGTTCCTTGTATCTTTGACTCACTCACAAACAGCATGAGAAAATACGTTGGCAACAATGAGCTGGTTCTATCGGACCACAATGACATCATCGAACCAGAGGCCATCATGTGTAAGTCATCCCTGAATTTTGTATACAGCTTGGAAGCTCATGGAGAGCATAGCACCAGCAGACATCACATCTTTCAGTGCAGAAAGGTGTTTTGGTCCTCTGATAGGACCCAAGGATATGTATACACGGTGGACCATGAGCACACATGGTAAACAAGTCATCCAGGTATTGATAAATGGCATGACACCAATTTTTGAAAAACTCCTGACATAAACTACACCCCATCAGGGCCCCTTCCATGCTTGCTCTGTCTGTGAAAAACCATATAACCCAGACAAAGCTGAACAACGGTATTGTCGAACCTGCAAAAATTGGTTCCACTGCAGTTGTTTACAGAAACTCGCAAAGGGAAGCACCAGACCCCTGGACATCACAAAGGAAGTCCTAAATGGGACAGGTCTCTCACTGCAGGATATTCAGGTGCGTGTCCTGTGCATTCCGATATGCAGGGGAAATGAGGGTGGTGTGGTGGGCAATGGTGAGGTTATGATGAGTATGTGGGAGGAGGTCAGAGCAGCACAGAATGGGCAGAGACAGGAGGTTGAAACTGGTCTACAAAATCATATGACCAGTGACCTGATCCAACAGGCACAGAAGTCATATGTGTATTATCGATGCTCCTTCTGTTTTGCAGAAGGCAGAGAGTGTTACATATGATGTAGGCTCTTTCTTGGCTGTAGAACCCTGACCCAAACAAATACCAGCCATTGAACAGAAAGAAAGGAATTGGAAGAGGCCAGGGTGATGATCAGGAGGCTAAATACTGCATTGGTAGTGTCAGATGCTGTGGTAGAACTGAATAAAGAGCAGTGGTGGGATCATGCACCAGTATGTGATATTTCAAAGACTCTTCAGACTGTCAGCACCATAGCACCTGCCCCCTCTACATGGATTATGACACTGAAAACACATGTAGGCATAATAGGCAGAATGCATCTGTGGACAAAAGCAGCAAACTGGATCCAAGTGACTTGGATGGCCATAATTACATCGGTAAATGTGGGTGGGACATGCTGAACAACAAGGAACATGGTCTAGCAACATATAGAAAGGGGCAGGTGGTCATACTCAGATTTCTCATATACCATCAGAGAAAGCATTTGTCAGGTTGCTACATCGTGGATAGCCTTTCTGACACTGGTAAAGTTGGTTAAGACATGGTGGAAAATAGCGAACATCACCTAGCAAAATATAGACTGGGGGAGGTCAGGTGGTCATGGACAAACTTATCATATACCGTCAGAGTCAGTGTTCATCGGATTTCTACCACTGTGGATGGTCTTACCGACATTGGTAAAGGTGGTCAAGACATGACGAAACGATGACGAACATGGTCTAACAAAATATAAACAGGGGGAGGTCAGGCGGTCCTGCTCAAACTTATCATATACCATTGACACAAGCGTTCGTCAAGTTCCTACCACTGTGGATAGTCTTGGGAACATTGATAAAGGGGCTTAAGAGATGGGGAACAGTGGAGAATGTGGTCTAGCAAAAAATAGACTGGGGGAAGTCAGGTGGTCATGTGCAAATTTATCATATACCATCGGACCCAGTGTTCGTCGGGTTTCTACCACTGTAGATAGTCTTACCGACATTGGTAAAGGTGGTGAAGACGTGACGAACCATGGCGAACATCATCCAGCAAAATATAGAAAGGGGGGGTCAGGTGGTCATATTCAAATTTATCATCTACCATCAGAGAAAGCATTTGTCAGGTTAGGTTAGTTGCTACATCATGGATAGTCTTTCCGACATCGGTAAATGTGGTTAAGACATGGCAGACAATGGAGAACATCGCCTAGCAAAATATAGACTGGGGGAGGTCAGGTGGTCATGGACAAACTTATCATATACTGTCAGAGTCAGAGTTTGTCAGATTTATACCACTGTGGATGGTCTTACTGACATTGGTAAAGGTGGTCAAGACATGACGAACAATGGCTACCATCGCCTAGCAAAATATAGACAGGGGGAGGTCAGGTCGATATACCAAAACCTATCATATACCACTAAATACTGTGTTCTCCGGGCTTTCCCCACATCGAAATCACCTCATAACATTGGTAAGTGAGGTTAAGATGTGTGGAACGACGAAGAACAAATATATGGAGAGGAGGAAGTCGGGTGGTCATACTGAAACTTATCATATACCACAAGAACCTGTGTTCGCCATGCTTCCACCACCTTAGGCAGTCTTACTAACATCGGCAAAGGTTGTGGTGACATGCTGAACAATGACGAACATGGTCTAGCGAAATGTGGACTGGGGGAATTTGGGTGGCCATACTGAAAGGTGTTTGCAAGGCTTCTACCATCTTACTCTGTCTGAATGATGTCGTGGTAAACCCATGGTACAGCAAAGTATCTACAGCGGGAAGTCGGGTGGTCATGCTGAAACCTATCGGTGTTCCATAGCCTTCAACACTTTGGATAGTCTGCCCGACCACTTTACAGGGGGAATCGATGGTAATGGTGCTAAACAGGTATACTACTGTATTTGGCATGAGGGCTGACCCACCCACCTTGTGATCAGTTTTATAAACTGGTCCATTACAGTGTCTCTATCAGGACATGGAGTCTTCATGCCTTGGACATGGTCAGTCTCACTGTATGTATATGGTGCACGACATGCACTATTCGCCTTACATTCCACTTACATAAGCGATCGATGATGGAGGAACATTTACAAGATAGATTATGTAATTGATCTTGACTACTACCATGGCTACCCAGTACTACCCGTCTTCCCTCGGATTCATCCACAATCTCAAAGCCTTGTCGAAAAAGGATCGACATGTTAGGTTGGCTCCAAGAGGCTCTGAAGGGTCCATCTGGCCATGCCAGGTCACCCATGCTGACAATAAAGTCGTGGTGGAGCTCCCCAATCACTACTACGAGCCTATTCAGGCTTTCACCTGGAGAGAAAAGGCGATCCGGCTGGTGCTTCACTTCAAGAAGAAGGAGGAGGTGGAGGTGGAAGAGCCGCTGGTGGAGAATCTGACCATGATCCTCGCATATATGAACAGGGTTTTCGTTCAAGTAGTTGCGGAGGCGAAGAAAGTCAAATGCAGAGATCGCACACTCGATTGGCGAAGTCCGACATTCGACAACTACTTATTGATAGAATATTTCGTGCAGGCGCCATGAACCGGCCCAGGTGAGGAATTACAGACGCAACAACGACCACAACATCATTGCACAAGAACAGGTTGTCAATGCCAAAGAAAAAGGAGGAGGCGAGTTAAGCGCCAGTAAAATTCTTAAGTGCCCGTGTACGGCATTCCGGTTTTCGACATATCTCCACCAATTCTGCAGACACCGAAACCATTCCCACACTCGCTTGTAGTGCTCAGCCACACGATCCTACCTTCCAAGATTGGAAAGGATTTGCGCACTCCACACATTTCTACAGCACTCCCTCCAAAAGACGCTCATTTTGCTAATTCTTCTGATATGGCTGCCTCCACATCAGTCATTTCGCTTGTCCCCTTTGCTAGGGACCATGGCTACATATATCTACCAGGAGTTCCTACCAGCTTCTGTCCTGAAGTGTCCTGGTACATCCCACCCTCATCTGCCCCCTCTCAGCCCATCCAGCTTGGACAGCGTGTTCTTTTTGTCAGTATGACCTCCAGGAGGACGTTCTTTGGTCGCCTCAGGTCTGTCATTCGCTTGGAAAGGTCTTATGTGGTCGTTTCAGTCTCTCCGGTCCAAGAAGCATATGGATCCTTCCTCCCTGCCCCCTGCAACGTCTTCATACCAGTCTTGTCCATCATTCTTCCAAAATTGCGATGGCTACAGTATAATCTACTGTTCTCCACTCTCCCTGATCGCATCCATGATGAGTATGATGCACATCTTGCCTCCTTGTTGCAAGATACAGCAGAAGACACTCCCCCTTCATCCTCTCTTCCAACAGAGCCTCATTCATGAAGTTTTTATTTGCTTCACTGAGAGGATGGTTTGGGGGGGAAAGTTGCAATCCCCTATGCTCCTGTCACCCCACAGACCCCCAAAGCTTGACCCCTGTTGACATCTGACTCACCCTGTCCGCTTTTGGATGTACTATGTCAGCATCAGATCAGTGCTGCCTCTCTGTCATCCCACTTTGGCCTAGAAGCGATCTCTTCGAGATGTGACATGCACAGCCTCCCCCTGATGTGATTCCAGTGCGCTTTCCCAGTTCCTGACATTGCTTGACTCATACTTTGACATTCTGACTGTCTTTGACTCACCTATTGCCAATACTTACCAATCTTTTGACTTTGCTTACTGATTCTTCGCTTTTTGGCTTACTTATCCTTACCAATGCTTACCAATGCTTTCCAAGATGATTACCCATCGCTTACATTCCTTACTCATCAGTTACCAATCGCTTACCAAGTGTTTGCACCTTGTTTTCCATAGGCAATGCCCCTGTACTGTATATAAGTCACTGTACTTAGGTAGCAAAAAAAGAAGACATCAGAGAGCCCCTCTTGCTTGCAATTTATCATCTCTCAGTAAATCATTCATCAGCTTTGATAGTTGAGACTTTATTAAGGGTCTAGCTATCATCTACTTCGCTTATTATCATCTATCATCCATATACTTCGCTCCAAGCCCTCCCTGAGCTCAGTACAGCTTAGGACATCAAATTAAGTCACCATCCATCCTTCTGTAGGCTGACAGCAGTCTACCCTATCGCTTTCTATCACATTCTTGCTCCCTCTTTGTCAGGAGCACCCCCAACCCTCAGCACTCATCTCTGAGTGTTGTAGCTTGCAGAAACCCTCCCAAAGAACAGGTTCTACCATCTAGGTACCGCATAGGCACACCACCACTCACTTTCATTGTCTTTTGTGTTGGTTTTGGTTGGTTTTCACCACTGAACCTCACTTTGACTCACACCGCGCCAGCATTGCAGAGGTTGGTAAGTGTTTCGATTTCCTTGCAACCTTTTGCTGCCATTCACATACTTATACCACAGACTGGGTTCACCATGAGCGTGCCCTGGGTGAGATGTGGTATGGGAGCCAGACTCAGTTCAAAATGGATGAGAAAATGAAGACTGTGGATGTGGCAAGGAAACTGATCGACGTGATGGTGGACTTCTATGATCCAGTGGAGGATGAGGACCCTGACTGTAAGCACAGGGATACTTTCTTTCCCCATCTACTGAATTCTAACTTGAAACAGTCGGATACACGTACAAAGAACATCTACAAGGCAGCGCTGCAGATAAAGGCAAGGGAAAGGCGCAGGGAGAGGAGAGGGAGATGATAGCATTGGAGGAGGTCATCGCGGTGGTGGGGTGCGTAGCAAGGGCAGGGGACGTGATAAGGGCAAGAGACGAGCGGGAGGGACTGTGAATCAGCGCAGAGCCTCTCAGAGGCTGAAAGATAAGCATAAGGAAACGTCCCCCATGCCATCGCCCTCTGGATCTGACCGCTCTTCGATGGATGTCTAAGGCATCGAAGATATCATTTGTACATATATATATTAATGTACTTGGTAGACATCTCCATCGATTGTCCATCAGACACAGAAGTGGGATCATAGGCAAGAAGTGCTGGGATTTCTCCCTGAGATTTTCCTGGAACTGGTGGTCTCCATTCATTAGACTAGAGATTTACAAATGTTTCCATTCCCATTCAGCAAAGCTACTTGACCAACGAAAAATCATGTCGAGTCCCATCACACTACAATGAATACACTAGATCAGATGCTGGCGCAACCTGAAGTTTGGCAGTCATGGGGTCTGTCATGCAATCGACAAGGAGGTGGGATTTATGGTGTTTCACATTCCACTGGCACTTGCAATGACTCCAGAAGCTACTATCACTATCACTATGCAGCTCTTGCCATTGAAATGGGCTGCGCATGAGAGGAGAAGATGAGGTGAATCCACCACATGTCATCGATCGGTCTTCGGTTGACAGAAATATACGATACACGTGCTACCGATCAAAGGCCTCATTAACATGGGACCGATTTAGGCAATATGCTGTGTTGCTACAAATTTCATCTTCATCCTTATCATTCAGCCTGATTCGAGATCGATCTCAACGACATGTCGGACTACTACTGGCAGCAATCACTCCCAACGCCACTGCAGATCGATTACATCAAGCAGATCATATACAAGTTGGAATATGTAGATCCCGAGCAGACCATGGTGAAGGTCACGTCTACGAATCTCTACCTGAAGATCACTGAGGACCGTGTATTGCTCCCCGGGCACTATTTCGAGTTCATACAATTGTTTTTCTGGAGGTATTACCTCCTGATGCGATTACATCTGCATTTCCAAAAGGCTCAGAGCAAACTGTATGCGAATTTCCGCCCCACCCTCCTCAGAAACATCGTCCATCTGGACAACATCATCGAAGCCCTCATCCGCCCAAGCATCGGTATGAAAGAAGAAGATATTCCAACACATCGCTGTCCCAGCTTCGAGGAATTCCTGGTGACGGAATACCTCATCGGCCGGCATGATCCCGAGTCGGTAAACAATTTCAGGGCACATTGCCCGACCAATCTTGAGAGATTGGTAGAACCCATTGGTGAGTCATCATACAGGTTTCCTTTATCATCCAAGTGTCTGATACGGTCATCAGAAATGGACTGGGATCGTTATGCTGATCGGTTGCCAGAATGTTTCTTTGGGGGGGAATACCATTGGGAGGTAGATTCGGTTCCTGATGAAGACCTTCCGAAGATGTGGGAAGAAGTGGTCGAATGGTATTCACAAGAACTGGACCCACATTGGAGTGAGTGACGTTTCCAATCCAATAACATTTATTCTGACATTACATCGATTACATCAATAGTATCTCAGTGGGTGGTATGGGATGAGGGGCCTGGTTTCAATGATGAAGAAAAGGGTACAGATGATGGGGGATCGGATGGGGACATAGATCAACAGAACATGAGCGATGTGGACCAGGACATGGAGCATGGAGATGATACGAATGCTGAGATCGGTGGGAGAGAGGATCATGGAGGGGAAGGGGGCAATGGGGGGAGTGGACGCGATGAGAATGAAGAAGAGGGCAGCGAGGGCAGCACCGATATGGGGAAAAATGATGGAGGTGGGGAACAGGACTCCGACGTCCCCCCTCCTGCAAACCAGGCAAGTGCATTTCATCTCAACAGGCGTCACTGAACCTCACAATCCGATGTCAGCTGGCTGTGACACGGAAGCGGCAGTTGTCAGAGGGCAGCGACGAAGAAGAGGGTGGCCAACGGAAAAGACCATCTCCAAACCCTCCTGCTGCACGTCCCGACAGGGAAGGCGACCAGCCTATAGGGTTTAGTCAGCACTTGCTACGGATGATTGGTCGACCTCCCCCCCGTAAGTAATTAATATCGATTGCTTTGTACTCTCCTGTGGAAACGCATATGAATATACTGTTTTCATCACGATAGCCCATTGGTCTCCGCCGCTAGATTCAGACATGATTGAATCACCAGTCGACTTCCCGTTGGAATCGTATTCTCAAGGTGCTAGCATTGTAAATGAGGGCCTAGATCCCACACCATTTCCAGTGGCTGCGGGGGATGATGAAATGGCTACCCATGGTGACATTCCGCCTGTAGCAGATGATCCACCTGCGAACCAGCGATCTGGGAGGGAGCGTGGAGGGAGGCAGAAAGGAAAGGGGGTGGCGACGACGAAGGAATTCATTACCACACAGCTCCTGCAAAGCCAGAAATCCTCAGGCACCCCTCAATCGGAGCTTGCTTATGATTTCGATATGATCAACGTGACAGTCAGTCCAAGGAAGCGCACCATCGCCAGAACACTGCCTGAAGGAATGCAGGAGGTTGCTCCGACGCCTGGTCCATCTAAGATTAACCAACCACTCACGTCGACCAATACACAAACTCAAATGACACTCGATAGCGAGGAGGTAGCTACATTCCTGAAAACGATTCCTGGCGTTGTCCGATCATTAGCCAAAGGTTGCAAGGACAGAGAGGATGGTATCAACGAACAGGTATTAAATTGTCCAGTGTCATCATTCTTGTTCCGTGCTCGTTGACTTGTGTATTTCAGTTCAAGCAATTTTTCTTGAATTTGAGAGCGATCAGCAAGGTGCATGGACAGAAGGTCTCTGATGTTTTTTCACATCTCAAAGCCACCAATGAAATGCATGTATGTTGCACTCCAATGTCTATCCCTAGGATTGTACACCTATGCCCATTTACAGCGGATGCTCATGGCAGATGCAGCATACTTGGGTTTGCATCTGCAGAAGATGGAAAGAACGAAGGACACGGTCATCGACATCAATGTCAAGAAGGGGTACTTGATACTTGCAAATCAATCTGGCTTGGGGATGAAAAAGAATGCTTAGATAAATCGAATGTGTAGTGGTCGTTTGAATGGTTATTATGATGGAACAGTCAACAGATGTCTGAAGAGCGGGAAAGTAGCAAGATATAAACAGGGGGGAAGCCAGGTGGCCATACCAAATTTTAACATATAGTGCCAGAGCCAGCGTTCGGCAGGATTTTACCACCTTGAATGGTCTTACCAACATTGGTAAAGGTGTTTAGGACGTGACGAACAATGGCAAACATGGTCTAGCAAAATATAGAAAGGAGCGGGTCAGGAGGCCATGCACACACTTATCATATACCATTGCAGAAGGTGTTCGTCAGGTTGCTACCACCTCTAACTGTCTTACTAACACTGGTAGAGGTGTGTATGACGTGACGAACAATGGCGAACATGGTCCAGCAAAATATAGAAAGGGGGAGGTCAGGAGGTCATGGACAAACTTATCATATACCATTGCAGAAGGTGTTCGTCAGGTTGCTACCACCTTGAATGGTCTTACCAACATTGGTAAAGGTGTTTAGGATGTGACGAACAATGGCGAACACGGTCTAGCAAAATATAGAAAGGGGCAGGTCAGGAGGTCATGCACAAACTTATCATATACCATTGCAGAAGGTGTTCGTCAGGTTGCTACCACCTTGAATGGTCTTACCAACACTGGGTAAAGGTGTGTAGGACGTGACGAACAATGGCGAACATGGTCCTAGCAAAATATAGAAAGGGGCGGGTCAGGAGGTCATGGACAAACTTATCATATACCATTGCAGAAGGTGTTCGTCAGGTTGCTACCACCTTGAATGGTCTTACCAACATTGGTAAAGGTGTTTAGGATGTGACGAACAATGGCGAACATGGTCTAGCAAAATATAGAAAGGGGCGGGTCAGGAGGCCATGCACACACTTATCATATACCATTGCAGCAAGGTGTTCGTCAGGTTGCTACCACCTCTAACTGGTCTTACCAACACTGGTAGAGGTGTGTAGGACTGTGACGAACAATGGCGAACACGGTCTAGCAAAATATAGAAAGGGGCGGGTCAGGAGTTCATGCACAAACTTATCATATACCATTGCAGAAGGTGTTCGTCAGGTTGCTACCACCTTGAATGGTCTTACCAACATCTGGTAAGGTGTTTAGGATGTGACGAACAATGGCGAACACGGTCTAGCAAAATATAGAAAGGGGCGAGGTCAGGAGGCCATGCACACACTTATCATATACCATTGCAGAAGGTGTTCGTCAGGTTGCTACCACCTCTAACGGTCTTACCAACACTGGGAGAGGTGTGTATGACGTGACGAACAATGGCGAACACGGTCTAGCAAAATATAGAAAGGGGCGGGTCAGGAGTTCATGCACAAACTTATCATATACCATCACAGCAGGTGTTCGTCAGGTTGCTACCACCTTGAATGGTCTTACCAACACTGGTAAAGGTGTTCAGGATGTGACGAACAATGGCGAACACGGTCTAGCAAAATATAGAAAGGGGCGGGTCAGGAGGCCATGCACACACTTATCATATACCATTGCAGAAGGTGTTCGTCAGGTTGCTACCACCTCTAACGGTCTTCCCAACACTGGGAGAGGTGTGTATGACATGACGAACAATGGCGAACACGGTCTAGCAAAATATAGAAAGGGGCGGGTCAGGAGGTCATGGACAAACTTATCATATACCATTGCAGAAGGTGTTCGTCAGGTTGCTACCACCTCTAACGGTCTTACCAACACTGGTAAGGTGTCTAGGACGTGACGAACAATGGCGAACACGGTCTAGCAAAATATAGAAAGGGGCGGGTCAGGAGGTCATGGACAAACTTATCATATACCATTGCAGAAGGTGTTCGTCAGGTTGCTACCACCTCTAACGGTCTTACAAACACAGGTAAAGGTGTCTAGGACGTGACGAACAATGGCGAACATGGTCTAGCAAAATGTAGAAAGGGGGAGGTCAGGTGGTCATGCACAAACCTATCATATACAATCGCAGGAGGTGTTCGTCGGGTTGCTACCACCTTTAATGGTCTTACCAACAGTGGTGAAGGTGTCTAGGACATGCCGAACAATGGCGACCATGGTCCGGAAAAATATAGAAAGGGGGAGGTCAGGCGGTCATGCACGAATTTATCATATACCATCATGGCAGGTGTTCGTCGGGTTGCTACCACCGTGGATGGTCATTGTACCATTGGTAAAGACGTGTAAGACGTGACGAACAGTGGCGAACATGGTCTAGCAAAAACCTGACTGGATGAAGTCAGGTGGTCATGCTCAGACTTATCATATGCCACTGGAGTGTGTGTTCACCAGCTTTTCGCCACGTTCCAACATCCTTCTGACATTTCTAAATGTGGCCTCAATGCATAGAACGATGACGAACATGGTCTAAAAAAATATCAACAGTGGGAAGTGAAGTAGGTATGCCGGAACTCATTACATCCCAGCGCAACCTGTGTTCACTGGCTTTCTATTACTTTGTATAATCATTATGACATCTGCACAGGCGGGTAGGACGTGACAAATAATAGTGAACATGCTCTAGGGAAATATAAACAGGGGGAGGCCAGGAGCTCGTAACGGAGGTGTTCACATATACCACCACACGCAGTGTTTGACAGCTTTCAAACACATTGGTTGGTCTGGCTAACGTGATCGGTGGTGATTAGAATGTGCTGAACAGTGGTGATCGTGGATCTAGCAAGATATAAAGAGGCTGAAGTCAGGAATGGCTCCGTTGCCAACGATCCACTTTAGTATATGCTGTGCGATATTAGTGCGGTGCTTCCTTATCGGTCCACTCCATCGTTCTCATTTGACGTTGACCCACGAAAAAATGTCTGACTACTACTGGCAACCCTCCAAAGCTACAGATACTCAAATGGACTACATCACCCAGGTCTGGTACACTGTTACATCCGGTGCCTGGCAACAGGGCAATTATGGAAATCAAACAAAGCAACCTGAACGACGACGAAATCACTGCATCGCATCAGGGCATTTATCCCCGTATTCTATGGTACTCATGTAACTCTCTTCCTGTGGAGGTACTACCTCCTCATCGAGCTGTTCTTGCGATTCAAGGAGAATACTGACGACAAATACATGGAATTTCTACCGACTCTGATCAGCAACATCGTCCATCTGGACAATGTAATAGAATCGCTCATCCGCCCCTGCCTGAATGTCCCCCTGGCAGAGCTACCTGATTATCGTTCCAATAACTTCGATGAATACTTGGTGACGGAGTACCTGATTGGCCGGCACGATCCCCAGTCTGTCAACTACTTCCGAGCTCATTGCCCTGACCAATATAGAGCGCATCTCAATGGAAGGATTTGGTGAGTTATCCAAGAGTTTCATCGTTATCATACAGTCTGACAGCTTCATTCAGACTGGAAGGCATATTCCGATCGTATCCCTGAACCGATGGATGGGGCAGATTACGACTGGGATATCGAACAGCTGCCCTATGATGACTACGAAGAAGTATGGGATGCAGTAGAGGAATGGTATGGCTGGAACCCCGATCCACAGTGGAGTGAGTGACATGCCCATGACACAGTTCGTTTGATTCTGACCTTATATTCCTAGTATCTAGGTGGGTGAAGTGGGAGGACGAACGCATGGCGGAGGGGGAGAAGGAGCAACATTCCCTCCCTTCCACAGCCCAGGCAAGTCGTTTTATGTATCTCCTACGTGTTTCAGTGGCTCGATACATTAAGTACAGAAGCGAGGAAGGGGGGACAGCGATGTGGAAGGAGATGAACGGCCAGGAAAGAGGATTCCAAAGCCCATGGCTGAAGTGGAGGCGACGCAGTCTCAGTGACAATATGCAACATGTATTACATGTACCACATCCATCCAGTCGTTAGAACGTGCAAAACGATTGTTAACATGTTCCAACGAGATCACGCCAGGGGGAAACGTCATGATGCTACATCCACAACCCAGAACAAAATGTAATGCATTCGACGAAGAAAATACCATACAGCCGATACAGCTACTTATTGCGGGAGTAAAGACTTGCCAGGCTGGGACGGAACCCCACTGGATTCTCTGCAGGAATTGCAGAACTCGAGGCAGTGGGGGCGCCTGATTCTCCATTGCTTCCTGTCTGCCTCTGCTGTAACATCAATGTATAAATACGCTACAGACACTTCGCCCGACATCATGCTACTTGCCTGGTTTGAAGGAGGTGGATCAGAGTTCTCCATGCCTCCCATTGGAACATTGCCGCCCTGGCTCCCAGCTCCAGGTCCTCCTGCCTCATCATCCCCAGCTCCAGTCCCCACATTTCCCTCATCTGCATCGCCTGTAGATTGCATGCTGGCAACCACCCCATCTATCTCGACCCATGGGACCCATTTAGATACTGCCCATGTAAATGATCAACCGATCGTCAGGGTGTAAGTAGGAGATCTGACTTACTCCATGCTGGGTCTGGCTGCCGTGAATACCATTCGACCGCTTCGTCCCACAGAATCGTAAAGTCAGCATCTGGGATATTTTCCACGTCCCAATCGTATCGTTCCCCATAAAGCCTTGTGGGGACACGCTCCTTGTAGGCATCCCAGCTCCATTCTGATGTACATGTCAGTGAATTGGATTGGAATAGAATCTTCAAACCTGTAAAAAGCCTCACCAAACTCGTACATAATTCTCTCGATATTGATGGGGCAATGTGCCCTGAAGTAGTTAACCGAGTTGGGATCGTGCCGCCCAACGAGATATTCCAGTGCAAAGGTATTCTTCGAAATTGGCAGATCGGAAACCTTGGATATCTTGCCTTTCGATCAACGTGCACGGGCGAATGAAAGCCTCGAGTACATTGTCCAGGAGGACGATGTTTCTCAAGAGATGTGGACGAAACTCCGTGTACTTTTTGTGGGGGTTCTTCTTGAAATGGACGTGGAGATCGATGAGGAGGTAATACCTCCAGAGTGTATGGGTGAGAGCCTTGTGATAGCAGGTGGGAATGAAGGTGCGATGTTCTGTTATCTCGTCGTTGAGATTAGTGCATGTTATCCGGATCGTACCATCTGCTAGCTCCTCCGATCGATAGTAGATCTGTAGAATGTATTTCATCTGGGTGATTGTCGGGAGCGATTGTTGCCAGTAGTAGTCAGACATGCTGCGATGGAGGCTTAATCGAATCGATCGGAGTGATCGAAGAGGATCGGCACACCATGCCATATATATTCTAAATAGGACTTCTGGCGTAGGGTCAGGGTTACTCCTGTCTACGATAACCTACCTTTGGACGTATCGCATTACCGTATCCACAGTCGCATTCCTGTGTCATCGAAAAACACATATATATATGGTGGGGTGGCCTGCGAAGATACGGTATATTGAAATGAAAACGCAGCAGGGCATTAAAAGCTATCTACAAAGTTGGGACCCTAAACTTCCTCGTCGTCAGGCAGCACAGGCCCCTTCTTATTCACCCGCTTGAATACTCTGGGCCCCGGCATGTGCCTCTTGAGCGGTTTCACTTCCCCTGCCTCCTCCAAGTGCTCTTTATACGTGTATCCAACTGTGTCGAAGTCAAAAATCAGTGTTGTAAGAAAAGCATGTCGGTGATACTCACAATCGGGATCCTCCTCCACGATGGGATCATAAAATTCAATCATAACATCCAGCAGCCTCTGTGCAACGTCCAGAGTCTTGTACTTCTCCTCCATCTTGAACTGAGTGGCACTTCCATACCAGATCTCGCCGAGGGTGTCCTCGTGTGCTTGCCAGTCTATGTTATATGGTAGTCCATGGCCAGGAATGGGATGAGAATCAAGTGGAAAGGCTTACTGATGTCTTCGATGCTCTGCATGTTGATGTTGTAGTTGTTCTTCCGCCTATACTCCCTGACCATCTCTGGTTCATGACGCTCCACGTGATATTCGATCAGAATGTAATTGTCGAATGTAGGGCTGCGCCAGTCAGGCACACGAGCATCCCTCTTGGTCGATTTGGCTTCCCTGACCATCTGAGTGAAGACCCTGTCCATATAAACGAGTATCAAGGTTAGATTGGCCTTGAGCCGGTCTTGAACCTCGAGCTCCTCCTGGAACTGGAGCACCAGCCTTATCGCCTTTTCTCTCCAGAAGAATGCTTGTAGGTGCTCATAGTAATGGGCTGGGAGCTGTGCGACTATGTCTCCCGTGTCACCGATGACTTGCGATGTCCAGCTAGATTCGTTCCCTGCAGCCAATCGCACGCTACGATCGTTCTCCAGCACGGATTCGATCCTGGACTGGCTAACAGAGCCCAAAGAGGATGGAAAGTACTGGGTGGCCATGACGAATGTAGATCAACCAATCTATCGATGATTCCTTAGTCTACATGGCCATCGATTGCTTATGTAATCAAGATGCATACCTCGCGAGGCGATTAGAATGTGTAGTGCACCACTAAACCTCCACCTGAGAGGTGGAGATAATCATGCCAAAGGCTCAAAAACACCATGTCAGCAATGGCGGGCTATGAAGTCTGCATTCATACCTGTAATGGCGCGGTATGTCAATCTGGTGGCCGGGGTGTTTGGAAGAAGGAAGGGGGATCGTGCCTACTGGCATGCCAAAACCCACAATTCACACTTAAATTGCATGGAGACGTGTCCAGGATATAATGCGCTTGTGAATAGTCATGTCGGGCGATCTGGAAAAGCACGAGAAGCTACTCGGAAAGAGCTTATCGCTCATCTCTCATTATTCGAAGCTGCAGGGGAGCTCAGGAGACTTGGGCAACCCCTGGCTCCTGGGATGGAATCATTATTTCTGTGAGTGGCCCGATGTCTGGAGAGTGCAGCACAGCAACTAAAAATCCCCAGACCAACACCCACCACAGGTGATGAGGACATAGTGATGGAAGATGGTGCGACTTTGCCACCAGGATGGAACGATCCCGGTCCATCCATCCACATGTCAACATACTCTGCATCGAGGTCCACATCCGGATCGCCAGCATCATGTGCTGGTGCGGGTCCATCCAGGTTAAGTCCACTTACCCATGATGGTTGCACATATTGGCCTTCTAGGCCTTCATCATCTGCTGGGCGATCGGCGGTGATCTCAAGATCTCCATCAGCAATGGGAGACATGGAGAGCCGTGTTTCGAGCTCTCCATCAGCATTCTCATTCGCATCGCCATACCCATTTCATTCGCAGGGGTCTACATCGAAAGATACACCACTCGATATCCTCTACATCCCAGACCCAAGCCGCGAGGTGAAATCGAAGAATGAGGCAAAGGAAGATCTAGGATGGGCGACCCGCTGTATAAAACCTCACCAATATGAGGTTATCAAGGAGCTCGGAAAATTCGTATACAAACTATCAGAAAGCAAAGAGGGCGTGAAGGTGGTGGTCAGCGAATGGGTAGGCCCCCTTTTCACCCACAGGTGCAGTTCGGTCTGCTGATGTATGCTTCGCAGCTTTGGTTGGCAATGAACATGGAAGAGTACAACGATGGCAACGCATTCGAGCTGAAGTACATGAAGTGGGCAGACTTCAAGGCCATCGTACTCGATCCGATCAGCCAGCAATCTAAATGGAATGAGCTCGTACGGATGGACTGTATAATCGGAGGCATCGACTACACGATCGATTTCCGGTGAGCGATGAAATTACAATTGCACCTTGGAGGCATGGTTCCGATATGGCCTTCAGATGCAAAGGAAACCCATATGGGCTCGAACGAGATGGAACTGCGCACATACGAAAATCACTTCGCACTTCTCAGCCGTCAAGTACAGTTTTGGCCCCCACCAGATCAGGTTCGGACTGCTGCTGTCAAGTGGGAGACCCTGGCACACCTGCAGGCAATTTCAGCTATCCACAGATGGGTGGTACCGGAAATGCATATAATTAGCGATGGGGACCCTATCGACGATTCCTACGTCCTGAAGCGGAGTCACAGCGACTGTGGCAAACATGTGATACTTCCGACCGCCCCGAAATCAAGCCGCACCTGGGCCCATCTCAAGAATAACACGAACGAGGACTCGGACGAGGTATGGATTGCCCAACAATATATCCCAAGCTTGGTGTTCCTTGGGGAGTGGCGGGTAATCATAGTCGGAGGGCAAATCATGTCCTGTCACACATACACATCAGTTAAACAATGGCGGCTGGTCTGGAATCCCGGTCACAAGTTTTCTGTCATTGGAGGAGGCGGGCGAAATATGGTATGATGCACTCTCATCATGCTTATCGTACTTAGAACTGGATCTCGCCAACAGGAAGGATGAGTCGCTAAGCATTGCTGAACAGAGGAAGAAGATTGTGAATCCGCAAAGGGGAGATATCGAAACAAGGCAGAGAGCGATGGATGAGTTCAACAACTTCGTGCTAAAAGCCTGGGCAGAACTAGTCGCACGAGAAACTGAGGGTCGGTGGCGCAAGACCTTCCATGTCATTGTTTTGTCGAATGGATATCAGGATCATGGCCCCAGATGGCATGAGCCCGAAGCTACGGCTGGGATACTTTGTCAACGAGGTGGAACGTACTCTGACGACGAGCTTCTGGCTATTCTGGAACATAAACAACACCGGGAGGAATCATGGCAGACACATTCGCAAAGCTGTTCGAGAAATGGGTCAGATCGAATCACCAATGTATACTGCATAGCATAACCCCACATACGATGACATACATGGCACCGTCTAATATTTACACTTGTAACGACGTGAAGACATCAGTACTATACTATATGGAAAACTCTGAGAGGGTAACGACAGCTTCTTTGTGCATGCACATAATATTTTATAGACTCTCACTAGTATACTATGTTGTGTAGAATACATGGTACACGACTTCAGCAACATATGAGTGTATGCAGCGTGGCTGACCACCCCATTAAGAGATGATGCTGGCCCACTTGGAATGGTGTTCAGTCCTCCTTAATCCATATGCATTGACCTTATAGAGTCGTCTCAAGGTCCATCCACTATGATGAACATCGAAAGAACACCAGCAAACACCAGCGAAAATCGATCCAGTGCCATGGCCCCTGTCCAAATTGACCGTGACAGCCTGTGACTCGTTTTGGAGCAGATGGAACGTCATTCGCAGCCTCTGGTAGGTCGATCGACTTTCAGTGTGCCCACCCAACCACCCCTGCTGAGACCATGCTGCACCACTTGAAACAGTGTTCGTACCATCGAAACCTCATTCCCTGCACTCAGGTAGATAGGTACAGGTCCGTACAATATGGGGAACGACAGCCAACACAGACAAACACCAGCGAACATCAACCCCGTACCAAAGCCCCTATCCAGACCGTGTCCGAATGCTGGGAGACCCTTGGAACTGGTTCAAGCACATTGATCATCATTCCCAGATTCTTGTATTTCTATATTACTGCACATATTACCATGAAATAGAATAGAGAATCTACATCAGATAGTATACCAGTATGCCCACTGGGCCTAACATACATCATGTAACATACCAATGTTCCTGTCTGACCAATCCCCCTCGTGGCACACTGGACCACTTGAAGTGGTGTTCGTCCCCCCTAGAACCACCTCAATCGACCTTATTTTGACATACACAGGTCCGTATAGCAGGACGAACACCGACAAACACTGACAAACATTGACAAACATTAACCTATCCCATCTGACCACTCCCCCTCGGGGCATGCCAGATCCATTGAAGTGGTGTTCGTCCCCCCTAGGACCACTTCAATCGACCTGATTTGGACATTCACAGGTCTGTACAGCAGGATGAACACTGACAAACACTGACGAACATTGACGAACATTGATTCAGAACCGAAGCCCCTGTCCACATTGACTGGGACACCCTGAGACCTGTTTTGGAGTGCACTAACCATCTTTCCCGGACTCTGCTAGGTCTATGGCATGTCTTGTAATACAAATAAAATACATAGTATAACATACCAATGTTCCAATCTGACCACTCCCCCTCGGGGCATGCCAGATCCATTGAAGTGGTGTTCGTCCCCCATAGGACCACTTCAATCGACCTGATTTGGACATTCACAGGTCCGTACAGCAGGACAAACACTGACAAACACTGACGAACATTGACGAACATTGATCCAGAACTGAAGCCCCTGTCCACATTGACTGGGACACCCCAAGACCTGTTTTCTAGTGCACTAACCATCTTTCCCTGACTCTGCTAGATCTATGGCATGTCTTGTAATACAAATAAAATACATAGTATAACATACCAATGTTCCCATCTGACCACTCCCCCTCAGGGCATGCTGGATCCCTTGAAGTGGTGTTCGTCCCCCCTAGGACCACTTCAATGGACCTTATTTTGACATTAACAGGTCCTTACAGCAGGACGAACACCAACGAACACCAACGAACACTGACGAACACTGACGAACATTGATCCAGAGCTGAAGCCCCTGTCCACATTGACTGGGACACCCTGAGACCTGTTTTGAGTGCACTAACCATCTTTCCTCGACTGCACTAGGTCTATTGCATGTCTTGTAATAGAAGTAAACTACATAGTATAACATACCAATGTTCCCATCTGACCACTCCCCCTCGGGGCATGCTGGATCCCTTGAAGTGGTGTTTGTCCCCCCTAGGACCACTTCAATCGACCTTATTTTGACATTAACAGGTACATACAGCAGGACGAACACCAACGAACACCAACGAACACTGACGAACATTGACGAACATTGATCCAGAACTGAAGCCCCTGGCCACATTGACTGGGACACCCCTAGACCTGTTTTCGAGTGCACTAACCATTTTCCATGACTCTGCTAGGTCTATGGCATGTCTTGTAATACAAATAAAATACATAGTATAACATACCAATGTTCCCATCTGACCACTCCCCCTCGGGGCATGCTGGATCCCTTGAAGTGGTGTTCCTCCCCCCTAGGACCACTTCAATCGACCTTATTTTGACATTAACAGGTCCGTACAGCAGGACAAACACCAACGAACACCAACGAACACTGACGAACATTGACGAACATTGATCCAGAACTGAAGCCCCTGTCCACATTGACTGGGACACCCCGAGACCTGTTTTCGAGTGCACTAACCATTTTCCATGACTCTGCTAGGTCTATGGCATGTCTTGTAATACAAATAAAATACATAGTATAACATACCAATGTTCCCATCTGACCACTCCCCCTCGGGGCATGCCGGATCCCTTGAAGTGGTGTTTGTCCCCCCTAGGACCACTTCAATCGACCTTATTTTGACATTCACAGGTCCACACAGCAGGACGAACACCAACGAACACCGATGAACATTGATCCAGAACTGAAGCCCCTGTCCACATTGACTGGGACACCCTGAGACCTGTTTCGAGTGCACTAACCATCTTTCCTCGACTGCACTAGGTCTATTGCATGTCTTGTAATACAAGTAAACTACATAGTATAATATACCAATGTTCCCGTCTGACCACTCCCCCTCGGGGCATGCTGGATCCCTTGAGGTGGTGTTTGTCCCCCCTAGTACCACTTCAATCGACCTTATTTTGACATTTATAGGTCCGTACAGCAGGGAGAACGCTGACGAACACTGACAAACACTGATGAACACCAATGAACATCGCTCCAGAACCGAAGCCCCTGTCCAAATTGACTGGGACACCCAGCGACTTGTTTCGAGTGCACTAACCATCTTTCCCTTTCCATGACTCTCCTACATCTATTGCACATCTGGTAATACAGCTAAAATACATCAGATAATATACCTAACTATGCTATGCAGATTTGTATTTTTCGAAGACGTTAAAGAGTTCGCATACCGGTCCACGATCTCTCCAGTTCTTTTTCAGCATCCATTACCTGAAGGGCCTTCTTGAGATGCGATATTATTTTCTTCGCTGCTTCCAACTCATTGGCTATCTCTTTCCTCATGTTATCCCTCTCATCCATGGCAGGCATATGATCCACATCTTCGGCTGACTTGTACTTTCCTTTCTTGCTCTCTATACAGCCCCTGGGGGAATTATAATTACAAACTCCCGACCATAATTTGGGGGAAATAATGCTGGGAGTCGATAGATATGTCCATTGGGATGTCTCAGGTGAAATTTGAATGAAATTGGCGGTCGGAAAAAAAATCTACAGGGGGTAGAAGGATGGTCAGACCACAAAGTGGTATCTCTTTGGAAATACTTCTGGGAGGCTGGAAATCATTTCCATTGTCTTCAGTGGCATTGATAACACCCAGGACATCCATCCCTGGCAAGCTGGCACCCCCTCCTGATGTTACTGGATCGCCATCCCTGGGGTATGAGGAGGGGATCAGGTATGTCGATGAAACAAATATGGGGACCTTTGTAACACAATTCTGATGGTCTTGTAATGTCATACCCATGGGGTAGACATGATTCAGATAGCTAGATCAACCTCTGAAATTGTTTTGATGGAGTGAACATGGGGAGGGCAGGGTAACATATCTTACATGGATATTCTGACACCTAGAAATGCTGCAACCATTGTCATCATCCATTGTGACTTTCAGGCCCTCCAGGACAACCATTCCTGACAAGCTTTCATGCTTGCTAATCTTTACAGGATTAGCACCCCCAGGATAAGAGGAGGGGAATGAGACATAGGGTCCTTTCTGGTGTGATCCAAATTGTCCTGCCATGTCATTCGAGTGGCACAGACATGGTATGGACAGCTGGATTGATCTGGAATTGTTTTGATGGAGCAAAGCTGAAGAGGGGGGTTCACATTTGGGCCAGGTATCATCCCAAGATGCCAAACATGTTGCTACCTGATCAGACTACACTAGGCAACACTGGGATTCAGTTCCACAGGAATGGGAACCACAATCTATATCAACAAAGGTCTGGTTCAGAGTCCAACTCTGAATGGCATCTTCCAAAGATGTTGGCTCTGGCTTTCCCTCTGAACCTCTCAGCCAAGTTGCATCCAACTGGATCCAAAGCTGACAGGTAAACAGAATGAAAAGTTTCCCAACCACTGGCCCCAGACTGGACAGTTGGGCTGACCACTTCCAGTCCTGCATGATCAACCAAGGCTGCAGTTGGATGGTCCTTGACAATTTGGCCCATGTCAGTCTGCTGCTAATGGGAAATTGTTTGCAAACACCAGCAAACATCGAGCCAGCACCATGGCCTCTGTCCAAATTGACTGTGACAGCCTGTCACTCATTTTGGAGCAGATGGAACATCATTTGCAGCCTCTGGTAGGTCAATCGACTTTCATGTAATCCAAATAAATTACATTGGATATTCTATCAGTGTGCCCACCCGACCACCCCTGCTGAGACCATGCTGCACCACTTGAAATGGTGTTCATACCATGGAAACCTCTTCCCCTGCTCTCAGGTTGATAGGTACAGGTCCATACAATATGGGGAATGACAGACAACACAGATGAACACCAGCGAACATCAACCCCTTACCAAAGCCCCTATCCAGACCATGTCCAAATGCTGGGAGACCCTGGGACCTGGTTCAAGCACATTGATCATCATTCCCAGATTCCTGTATGTCTATATTACTGCATGTATTACAATGAAATACAGAATCTACATCAGATAGTATACCAGTATGCCCACTGGATCACCCTGCCTCGGAGCATGCTGGCCCACTTGGAATGGTGTTCATCCATACAGGCCCACTTGCATGGGTCTTGTAGTACCATGTCCTGGTCCGTCCACCATGACAAACACTGATGAACATGGGCAAACATTTGTGAACATCAGTCCAGCATGGATGGCCCTGAGTAAACATACTGGAGCACTTGTTTACTTGTTTGGAATGCATTAATCAGCTTTTCCAGACTCCCCTAGGTCGATTGCATGTCTGGTAATACAAATAAAATACATCAGATAACATATCAATGTTCCTGTCTGACCACTCTCCCTCATGGCATGCTGGACCATTTGAAGTGGTGTTTGTCCCTCCTAGATCAATTGCAATTGACCTTGCTAGGACATTTACAGGTCCATACAGCCAGACGAACACCAATGAACACCAATGAACATCACTCCAGAAGCAATGCCCCTGTCCACATTGACTGGGACACCCTGCGACTTGTGTGGAATGCATTAATCACTTTTCCCAGACTCTCCTAGGTCTATTGCATGTCTGGTAATACAACCAAAATACATCTTATAACATTCTGATGTTCCCATCTGACCACTCCCCCTTGGAGCATGCTGGGCTGCTTGACGTGGTGTTCATCCCCCCTAGCTCAATTGCAATTGACCTGTTCTGAACATGTCTAGGTCTGTACAGCAGGGCGAACACCAACACACACCGAAGAACACTGTTCCAGAACCAAAGCCCCTGTCCACATTGACTAGGACACCCTGTGACTTGTTTAGAGTGTGCTAACCATCTTTGCCTGACTCTCCTATGTCAATTGCATGTCTTGTAATACAACCTACATACATGATATAACATACCAATGATCCTGTCTGACCACTCCCCATCATGGCATGCTGGACCCTTGAAGTGGTGTTTGTCCCCCCTAGGACCACCAAAGTCGACCTAATTTGGACATCCACAGGTCCATACAGCAGGACGAACACTGACGAACACTGACGAACACCAATGAACATTGATCCAGAACCGAAGCTCCTGTCCACATTGACAGGGACACCTGGAGACCTGTTCTGAGTGTACTAACCATCTTTGCCTGACTCACCTATGTCTATTGCATGTCTGCATGTCTGGTAATACAACTAAAATACATCTTAAGACATACCAATGTTCCCATCTGACCACTCCTCCTCAGAGCATGCCGGATCACTTGAAGTGGTGTTCGTCCCCCCTCGGACCACCTCAATCGACCTAATTTGGACATCCACAGGTCCATACAGCAGGACGAACCCCATCGAACACCAATGAACACCAACAAACAGCAACAAACACCAATGAACATTGATCAAGCACCAAAGCCCCTGTCCACATTGACTGGGACACCCTGTGACTTGTTTAGAGTGCACTAACCATTATTCCCTGACTCTCCTATGTCAATTGCATATCTGGTAATACAACCTACATACATGATATAACATACCAATGATCCTGTCTGACCACTCCCCATCATGGCGCACTGGACCCCTTGAAGTGGTGTTCTTCCCCCCTAGGACCACTGCAATCGACCTAATTTGGACATCCACAGGTCCATACAGCAGCACGAACCCCATCAAACACCAACGACCAGCAACAAACACAAACAAACACCAATGAACATTGATCCAGAACTGAAGCCCCTGTCCACATTGACTTGGACACCCTGCAACTTGTGTAGAGTGCACTAACTATCTTTCCCCAACTCTGCTATGTCTATTGCATGTCTGGTAATACAACTAAAATACATCTTAAAACATACCAATGTTCCCATCTGACCACTCCTCCTCAGAGCATGCTGGATCACTTGTAGTGGTGTTCGTCCCCCCTTGGACCACCTCAGTCGACCTAATTTGGACATCCACAGGTCTGTACAGCAGCACGAACCCCATTGAACACCAATGAACACCAACAAACACGAACAAACACCAATGAACATTGATCCAGAACCAAAGCCCCTGTCCACATTGACTGTGACACCCTATGACTTGTTTCGAGTGCACTAACCATCTTTCCCTGACTCTCCTAGGGTCTATTGCATGTCTGGTAATACAACTAAAATACATGATATAACATACCAATGTTCCCATCTGACCACTCCTCCTCAGAGCATGCTGGATCGCTTGAAATGGTGTTCGTCCCCCTAGGACCACCTCAATCAGCCTAATTTGGACATCCACAGGTCTGTACAGCAGGACAAACACTGATGATCACCAATGAACATTGATCCATAACTGAAGCCCCTGTCCACATTGACTGGGACACCCTGAGACCTGTTTCAAGTGTACTAATCATCTTTTGCTGACTCCCCTAGGTCTATTGCATGTCTTGTAATACACATAACATACATAGTATAACATACCAACATTTCCATCTGACCACTCCTCCTTGGGGCATGCTGGACCCCTTGAAGTGGTGTTCGTCCCCACTAGGACCACCTCAATCGACCTAATTTGGACATCCACAGGTCCAT